>NW_013665834.1:546098-549989 GCF_000517525.1 Limulus polyphemus | reverse complement strand
CAGAAACAACTCCATCATTGCATTTGTTTAAAATTTCAGATGTAACTGTGTATTGATTACACGTTACCTTAACAGTTCAATGACTCATGTAAAGGATTACCACGAATACATGAGCTTTTCGAGGGAATTTTGAAATAACATCATTTTGTCACATGACGACATAATTGATTAACGTGCTACTATAGGAAGAATAAATAAAAATATATATAACAAATAATGAGACAAAATAACTGTGCACATTGATCAGAAACTTCACATATATTTTTATGAAAGAAAACATCATAATGACGTTTTTAATACAATATTAGGTGAAGTTACACACAGATAACACATGAGAGGTATTATGTATTTTCTTGGCTAATTTATTGTTTAACTTCATAAAATTGTGAATACAAATTCAACAAGTGTACCTATGATTTCAAATGAAAAAATATGAAAGTATCAAAAAGAATGAATATTTTAATGCCACTACACTACCGTCTATTGACAGTTATTTATATCATTTTACTTTGATTCTCAGTCAAATAGCACATGAGGAGGAACTTTTCTGTACAAGGGGAATTTAGAACCCACATCTTTTCAATAATTTATTGAATCCCTTTGAAATATTATATCAATCTCCCCAAAATGGCATGTTCCCTTCGAGTTTTAAGCGGATTATTACACCACAGAAAGCACTCCAGTAGCTCAGCGGTAAGCCCAAGGCTTGCACCGCTAAAAACTGGGTTTCGATACTTGTGGTGGGTACAGATAACTCATTGTGTAGTTTAGCAACAAATAAACAAAAAGTATAAAAATTATTTTAATTATACAATGCTGATGGAAGTTTAATGCACGTTTTTATTTATATTAAATAAAACGACGAATAATATCTCAAAAAGGCTGCCTCATCGCATTGGTTTAAAGCCTTCTCAGGTGCTCCAATTATAATGCTAAAAAAATAGTGTTATCCATTGTAAGTGGAATTTCCAATGAAGACTTGAAATCCAAACGTCGAGCCAAAGAATAATTCTAAATTTATCCGGAGTTAAAGCCATTTTGTTTATATGTGAAAAAGCGTATAAATTAAGAAACGTCGATATATCATGCTTGGCCTAACATAAATCCGATAGTTTATACAAACAAAAATATTAAGTGAAGTATATAAAATCATTACTATGGATGACGGTAGTTGTACAGAGTCCTTTAAACAATGTGTTGTAACAGAATAAATGTGATTCCTTCTACCTATTTTGAACATAAAGTGTATATAATGTGTACGTGTGGGCTATGAAAACATAAAACACACATATATTAGGATACGTCTGCTCATCAGCTGTTCAAATATTGTGAGTAAACATTTTCTTCCAAATGTAGATAATTTTAATTTGTAGAAGTTGAATAAATAGCCACTAGCTATCGTCAGCTCATTAACTTCGATTTTAACCCGCTATAAAATCATCTATTTCTTGTATTAATAGTTATGAAATTTCACTAATAACTGTTAAAATCATAAAACATGTCGATTACAGGACCTGTATCTCTCGTATATATATAGTTTATTAAATCCATTAGCACATTGAGTGGGTATAAAATATTTTTATTAATCCCTTTTCTAAAGGGATCCTTATTTGAACGAGGATAAAAACGTCTGACAACTGTCTGAGAAAGTGCACTAGAAATGCAGTCAAACTGTAAAAGGTTCCAAGAGCAAGGAATTTAGAGTCCACTGTGGCTTTGTCATTTATATTAAAATTTTCGCGATCGTTCAATTGCACAACGAGGTACAGCAAACATTAAATTTTATTAATATACATTGTTGTAAAACAGTCTTTCAGTTTCCAACACTGATGCAAACTTTTGTTCAAACAGAAGGTTTGATTTGATAACACCTTATAACTCATTCACTGGGAAGATGGTGATCTTTCCACTCTTTATCAATATGCTACTTTTGTTCAAACAGAAGGTTTGATTTGATAACACCTTATAACTCATTCACTGGGAAGATGGTGATCTTTCCACTCTTTATCAATATGCTACTTTGGACTGGGCATCCGAAGATCTCGGGTTCGAAGTGTGGTGGCTGTGAAATTGTCCCGGTCTCGTTTATTGTTTTTAAGCAGTTACGATTTCAAACAATAAAAGTTTGATTAAACATACAGTAATTGTTTGACATAGTGGTATACTAATGTTGTTGTTGTGAATTTATAGTACGGCACCATAGAGCATTGATGAACGCAACAGTGAAAAATAAGAATATACTTACAAAGAGTTTATACAAAATATACTAACTGTTACTTTCATTCTCTTTATCCCTCTACAATATATTCAACGTTAATTTATTCTATCCTTGAACATGCTTTTTTAGTGATATTTTAAATCTGTTTATGTGCAAGGTATTAACTTTTAGTCTCATTCTTTTTCAGCCAAAATATTTAGTAGTTTTATTTTAGGCATCATCAAGCCTTCATTACTAATTCTATTCCAGCTATGAACAAAACAGTCAGTGTTAACTTACAGTTATTCTTAGAGTGTTAAATTCAAACTAACCGTATACAAGACACTCAGTGTTATTTGTTCAGTTCCCTGTACTATATAATCAGTGCCATTTTCTTTCTATCCCTGTAAAAGATATTCAATGTTTCTTTCTTTCTATTCCTGTAGAAGATAACTAGTGTTTATTTCGATCAAATCCCCGAACAAGGATTTCAGTGTTTGTTTTATTCTATATCTGAAAAAGGGATAATTCAGTATTAACTTCCTCTACTTCTGTACAAGATTTTCAGAGTTACTTTTCAGTGTTGCTACAGTTAAGTAATGTAAGACAATATGTATCTTTAATTATTGTCGAATTTTTCTGAAGCTTAGGTTCAAACTTTCACGGTCTTCCATAAGTTTCTCTGTAAAGTATAATTTTAGACTACATTGAGGAAAACAAAGAAAAATTATCAAGAAATTGAGTGTGTTTTTCGTTATGATATCCCCTGGTGGTTCAGAGGCAAGCTACATGGCTTATGACGCTAAAATTTGGGGTTTGATCTCTGTGGCGGACACAATGCGGATAGCCCATTGCGTTGCTTTGTTCTAAACATACATTTGTCAGATTGTTTGCATTCTTTTTTGTGGTCAATTTATCGCTCTTTGATTTAGAAACTTCTCTTAAAGCTACCTAATACCCATGTTCTTTGTGATTTTTGTTGTATTTTTCGAGGTTTTTATCGTGTACACCTATATGTCGATACTTACCCAATTGGTGAACTCAAATCGTTAAATGAATACGCGTGTTTTACCAGAAAAGCACTGTTTCCCGCCTTTGTAACAAATTTTAACCATTAAGTTTCATGTTTTCCTTGTTTATAAATTTAGCATAATAGTATCGCAGCTATTCCTAATGTCATAACGTGTTGCTTTGCATTCTCAAAGTTTAAACATGCATGATGCTCTAGTCCCGCTATATTCTATACTGTCACTGAACTTGTAGAATTATTATTATTAATATGTCACTGTTATTCTATTATTTATCTTCTCTAAAGTTTCAGCAGTTTCAAGGCAATTCGACAATACAGACCCGATGAAGGTCTGTTGCCCGAAACGTTATTTTCGTGTTCTCCATGTTACGTATTTGAATTTCAAATGGCCAGAAATTGAGCTAACTGATAAATTTAAATTTAGTAGTTAAATTGTACTTTGGACTTAGTAGTTAAATTAAAGCCCATATTTAGTCAGTTTATGATATTTGCCAACAAGATTGATACACACAGTTTTTTTCTTTTTTAACATAAGTATGTTTTAATATACACACAACAATAAAATTTATAATAACTGTTATTACGAATAGTTATTACAAACAATGATTTATAAAAAAAAAGTTTACTACAAACTTACAAGACAATATAAAGTACTTCTTTCTAA
>NW_013665834.1:516815-545999 GCF_000517525.1 Limulus polyphemus | reverse complement strand
CAATATAAAGTCTTCTTTCTAGTCTGGAACTTCCTTAATATCTTATCGAGGCTTGACAGTGAGTGAGTTAATTTCGAGTTGACGTAGGCACAATTCACTTAACAGGAAGCCAGCTAACCCTGTATTATTCACTGGTCATACGCCTATTAGAGATTGAGTTTCCACCGATGACGTTAGGCAATGTTTTTGTAAAAGTAGTAATGACCAATGTGAATCCACTGAAGTTAAATGGTTTGTAATGTTCGAATTTTGTAAAGGTTCCTGGTGAAATATCTGAAGTTTTCCGATTGGTAAACGACATAACAATCACAGTTATAGCTTCCGAAGTTTATAGCACATTGACTAGAGCGAAATAATAATAAATACTCTCTTTTTCGCCTGTCGCGTTGGTTATGTTTATAGGCGTGTGGAGGTTTTCTAGAAATTTCAGTTTTATGTAACAATACTGGCGCTAACACAAGCGTTTACGTACACACATATTGTTGATTCTTACTCTCGAGAATCTTCTAGCTTTGGAGAATAGGCGGGAGTTTCACAATAGATATTTAACAATATATAAGCTATGTATGTTTCTAAATATAAATTTAATCTAAACAAACGTTGACATTAAAAATATATATAAGAACAAATTCGTTACAACTAATAAAATTATTTTAGTATGGCAAGCTTTTCACCATTATTATATTTTCTATAAAAATTGTGAGTCTGCAGGCATATATCATTTTAGAAAGTTTGATCTCTAGTAACTGTTCTGTTAAAACTAATGTAATATATGTCTACATTATAATATTGCATTATGGGCCACCTTGATGTCTTAACGTACTATAATTTTTACTGTTTAAAATAATAATAATGAGACAAAGTTGTATTTAGTCTAGACACGATGTTTTTGCCGATTTAACACATGTCAGAATTTGTTTCTCGTTACATACACGTGAACAGCTTTTAACACTTATTCTTGGATGTAAAGAACGCGTTCGGTATAGTGATGGTAACAAATTCCATATTTGAACCACTACACACAAACAAATAAATTTAACAGCAAACACTTGAATAACACAGCATGTGCTAGTTATGTGTAGTATAAACATTGAGATTTATTCACCTATAATATCATTGTAGTGTAAGAAAATGCATCATTTTATGCCTGATCTATTTTCTGAATGTTCACTTCGGCTAACCTCTAGGCACACGTAAGTACATGGTTCAGTCCTCATACAGCCACATCAACCTTCTCAGTCACTCCTGTTTAAACATATTATCTCTGTTAATTTTCTCGAGAAGCGATTATTTTCAATACAAGTATTCACACCATTTTTGCCTGCATGTGTAAACTTTAAACCCAAGGAATTTGACATATTCTGGTATTATAAGGTCGAACATTCCAGCAAAATACTTCTCAAGGCTACACGTGCCTGATTTACACACATATATTGTTCGTAAATCATTTTCTCTCCAATGAAAAATATAATAAACATACCGTTTTTTTTAAATAACTAATTATTATATTACGAACAAGCAAATACACTCCTACTGTAGATTAATAGGGAAATGAATTAATATTAATACATAAGTGATTGCAGATAGAAGAGAAGTATCAAACTAAAGACACGTATACGCTTGCTATCTTAGCTATCTTATCCATTCGTTCTGTATCAAGCACTTTATTGAGAAGCTCTCAACCTGATAAAAAGCTGCTTCTGTAGACCTTTAAAAAAGTAATATTTTAAATTTAACTGTAGAACTGTTAGCATAGCATTACCTGGTTAATATGACTACAAGTGACATATAATTTTTTTTTGCTTACACATATACATCTCCTTTTTTTAACGAAAGGGATTTTGGGACTGCCTAAATTTCTAGAGAGATGTAGAATTCTGGTTTTATCCATGGTGTAGATTATGATTTGGTTATTTGTTTAGTGCTATTTCGAGCAAAGCTACACTAGGGCTATTTGCGCTAGTCGTCCATAATTTTAAAGTGATA
The DNA here is from genome assembly GCF_000517525.1 of Limulus polyphemus. Lineage (NCBI taxonomy): Eukaryota > Metazoa > Arthropoda > Merostomata > Xiphosura > Limulidae > Limulus > Limulus polyphemus. The sequence goes on along the minus strand of NW_013665834.1, from coordinate 544,013 downwards.
GACTAGAAGGAATGCAGATAATCGACTATTGGGCGACTTATGTCAATCTGTCTAGTGTGGTTTAACTCTCATAACGCAACCAAGACTCCAAGGTACGGAGCACGATTTGTTTTTGTTCTGTAACGGGACGCGAACCACGGAACTACAACTCCACAATCCGTTACGCTAAGTACCGGGTCGCGCTCGACTCAGATTATAAGTATTGTACATGAGATATCTTCCAGATGGAAGGGAGGTTTTCATAGGTTGTAGTTTTCAACTTATTACCAAATGATCCAAGTGTTTGTGAAAGCTAACGTGTAAATTGATGTGTAGTGTTCCCTTGATGCAGGTCAATATATTTACCTACACAATACAGATCGGCTTTCGTTCAGGGTTTGCATGGTATTATTCTCCTGTATGTTTAAGAAATATAATTACCATTATCAAATACGAAGAACCATATCTGTATCAATAATTTATGTATACACAAAAGTACATGAACATAAATATAGCAGCACAATATCTATCAAACTTTTTAATCTCATGTACCTTATCAGCACATTTTCTTTATTTTTTTCTCTTCAATAAAAAACATAGAGTATAGTTGTAGTGATAATACTTAAAAGCAGGGCTCCTTCTGTTTAATATTACAGAAGTAAATAATAGCCTCCTTCTGTTTAATATTACAGAAGTAAATAATAGCCTCCTTCTGTTTAATATTACAGAAGTAAATAATAGCCTCCTTCTGTTTAATATTACAGAAGTAAATAATAGCCTCCTTCTGTTTAATATTACAGAAGTAAATAATAGCCTCCTTCTGTTTAATATTACAGAAGTAAATAATAGCCTCCTTCTGTTTAATATTACAGAAGTAAATAATAGCCTCCTTCTGTTTAATATTACAGAAGTAAATAATATCCTCCTTCTGTTTAATACTACTGATGTAAATAATATCCTCCTTCTGTTTAATACTACTGATGTAAATAATATCCTCCTTCTGTTTAATACTACAGAAGTGGATGATATCCTCCTTCTATTTAATACTACACATGTAAATCATATCCTCTTTCTGTTTAATACTACACATGTAGATATTATCCTCTTTCTGTTTAATACTACAGGTGTGAATAATATCAAACCAATAAGCGTCAACATTTTCACAGCAATAATAATTAAATAAATGCAATGTTTCGTTATCTTAAGGTGGTCTTTGTTTGTTTAATTTCGCAAAAAATTACTACTCGAGGGCTACTTGCGCTAACCGTCCGAATTTAGAAGTGACTGCTACAGGGAAGACAGTTAGTCAACACCACCCACCATCAACTCTTGAGCTACTCTTTGACCATTGAAAAGTGGGATTGACTGTCATCTTATAATGCTCCCGTGGCTGAAACGATGAGCATGTTTGGTGACAGGATTCGAACCAGTGACCCTCATATTGCGAGGCGATTTCTCTAATCATGTCCTTTGTTTAACTTTATTTAAAGGTTTTTCGGTCCCATCATAACATATTTCCCATTTCCTGGATAATCCTACGTTCCAGCCTATTAAAGTGAAGTCATTTTAAGTTGGTGATTTTTAATTACCCATTCAATAGAATTCCTAAAGTGTATAATATGACAATTATAAATTAACCTAACCCCTGCAAAATCAAAATAATAATTCAGTTAACTTAACGAACAGCAGTATATTGCTTCTAAAGTGTTACAATTAACTAGCTTGTACAAGTCAAGGTGGACTTACTCACAGCTGGATTATATAAATAAACTGGCACAATTCATGCTGCTCACAATTTGATTGTACCAGAGAATTTAGCAACAGTCACAGTCAAATTATGCCAGTCAACATGATATTATACACAGTTGGATTGTAGCTATTCATAACATATAACATAACATTAAAGGACAACAAGTGATTTTTTAGTCCTTGTAGGCTGTCCTATTCTCTAAAGCAAACTAAACTCTACAAAAACATTGACATTATAGCTTCTTTATTCAATATTTCTCTAGATACAACGTAGAATGCTATTTGTCCTGCCACTAGCAACAGTACATTGCGTAAATGGCTTAAGGGATTGATTAACCAAAACACCAAGATCGTTTTCTTCCATAAAAACTGTTAAAGTTATTCCAATCAAAATTGTACTCATAATTCAAATTATGATAACCCACATGCGTTAAAACCCATCTGCCATTTATTCGTCCAACTCTCCAAATCCAAATCCTTTTGTAAGACAGTAGCATTTCCCTCACATACAGCACCACCCAAACCTTTAGCGTTATAAACAAATATAAATAAATCAATGGATCATTCCTTCATCTATGTCATTGATGTAAATCAAAAAGAGCAAATATCCTAACATTGAGCTCTGAAGTACCACACTCTTGACATTTATCCAGTTTGAATGAACTCCGTTTTAACAACCCTCTGCTTTCTTCTATCTACCCAGTTTTCTACTGAAATGAGCTAACCTATCCGTTGCATCTAGAGAGATACCGCATTTAACAAAACTTTTATACGGCACCTTTTGACGTGTTTTCTGAAAATCCATATACACGAAATCCACACCAACATTTTCATCTACATAAGCAGTAATCTCTTCAAAGAGTGTCAAAAGATTAATAATGTAAGATTTTATTCTAGTGAGATCATGTTGATTATCCAACAAAACTTTAAAACTTTGTTAAATGACTTTGCAAAGCATCTTTTTGTCAGACTTTCAAAGATTTTTCCCACCATTGATGTAAGACTAATAGGCCCATAATTACCGGGACAATTTTTAGCACCTTTCTTGAAAAGAGGACAAATATTAGCCAACTTCCAATCTTTTTGGCACCTATTCAGGGATTTTAGAAAAATAGCAGCAAGAGACTCACATATCCAATCCATAACCTCTTTTAAGATCCTTGGGTAAAATATTATATGGCCAAAGTGATTTATCGTTCTTTAAATTTCACAGTTTTGTCTTAACAATCTCAGAATTAGTGTGATCATCTTGTTTAACCTTATTTCCGTCTAGCAACTGTTCAAGTTGAGAAATATTTCTTAATTATTTAATAGTAAAGGCTAAATAAAAAGTAGAATTTAATAACCCAACCATTCAATAATCATCCGATATTAGCTTTTCGATATCACCCCTGAAAGGCCCTGCACCCTGCCTAACATTTTGCTTACCCTTAATATATTTGAAGAAATCCTTACTATATATTTTTTTCATTTTCATTCAACCTTTTTCATTTTGCTTGTTTGTTTGAAGTTAAGCACAAAGCTACACAATGGACTATTTGTGCTCTGCTCACCACCGGTATCGAAACCCGGTTTCTAGCGTTGTAAGTTCGCAGAGATATTGCTGTGCCACTGGGGAGCACCTTTTTCATATAGTTTTTTTTTTTCTAATTTTATCTTTGACCAATTCTCTTGATCTTCTATAGTCCTCCAAGTTTTCTATCATTGCAGTATGTTAAAACTCCTTATATTTATAATGCTTTTATTTAATTTTATCCTTTATATCCTTTGTGAGCCAACCTGACTTTTAGCTTGTTGCTACCATTTTTGTCTATAATGAAAATGCTTATCTTGAATATTTAAGGATCTATTGTAAACATTTTCCACATTTGTTTAGTATCTCCAATTAATTCAATTGTTCAATTCACAACACATAATCCTCGTCTCATCTCTTCAAAACTTGTTTTTATTTATTTGAAACCAAATTTTCATTACTCCTTATCCCTATATGTAGAAAAATATCAAATATAATTGAGCAATGATCACTTACACCCAGATGTTCCTAAACCTCTACCTTATCAACCATTTCTTTATTAGAAGTTAACAATAAATCTAAAATATCATCGTTCCAAGAATATTTTCTAACCTATTGCTGAAAAAAACACATCTTGAACAGTTTCTAAAAACTGTCTCCCTCATGATTTGACTTTAATATTTCCATATCTATATGTATGCCTGATATCAAAATCTCCCACAATTATTACCTCATTGGCAGTTGGATTCTTTATCTCCCTGTAGAGTTTCTCATTAATTTCATCACTTTTATTTGGTGGTCTGTAACAAATTCCAACCAAAAGCCCTCTCCCCTTATAACCACTAACAGACATCTCAATAGATTCAATCTCATTGCTATTAGATCTAACATCCTTAACTTGAACAAGCCGTATCTCACATTTTACATATAAAGCTACTCCTCCCCCTTTTTTAGTACTTCATCCATATTAAACAACCTATAATTTTGTATTACAAAGAAAATCCTTTCATCATAAATGTCTACATTTAGTCAGGTTTCATTTATTCCCATTATATTAAAATCCTCTGTTCCGACCAGTACTCTAAAGCCATCCACTTTATTTCTTATACTTCTAGCGTTACAATAATAACAGTTTACCCTTCCATTAAAACTACCTTTGTACATTGTTCCCACACTATAACTCTCTCTACATCTTATTTTTCTTCATTATTCTGGCCCTCTACACTGTTTTATCCTTGTTTAAAGTTGTCTTTAAAGTTCAGTTAATAGCCCTTGCAAACAAGCCAGCCATTATCATATTTAGATATAAACTATCCGTTCCAAACAGCTCCAGTTTCCCGTTGAACTGATCCTATAAATCCATCCTAATCTTCTTTATATATTAACCTAAGCCACAGTTAAGTTTGACAGTATCCCTACCAAAATTAAGTTATTATTACCCTTTTCCTTGAATGCCTTTATCAATGCTATAACCTAAAGTTTAGCTTCTCTGATATACCCTTCCACATATCTTTAATTCCTATGTGCACTGCAAAGACTGCATCACTACTAGTACCTTTTACTACATCACTTGCTCTGTCAGTTACGTCCTCCACCCCTGCCCCTGGATAGCATAATCTAGCTCCTTTTTTCCTATTTACTCCACAGACTGTCTTATTCTTGTGCCGTACTAAATAATCTCCTCTAATAATAAAATCCTTATGTTTTTCATTCTCATCTCTATCTGTCCTTATTATTATCCTTCCCACCTCAAGTTCACCATCTACACAAGCCAAAGACTGAAATTTGTTCTTTACCAGAGTCTGTTCTTTATAATTAAATCTATCACCACCAGCCCTGCATCCCTCGTATGCAAAAGCTCAATTTCCTCTTTATGTCCTGCTGCCACCTCCCGCAGTTTACCTTTATCCTTTTCCACCCACCACCTCTACCTTATTTAAAACAACCTCCAATTTTTCCTACAACCTAAACTATCTATATGCAAGTCGTACAGTTTCACAGATAACTTCCTTAAATGTGCATGTCGGCCCTAAAAACCCAAATAAAACTCTTTCTTTGCATCCATCACACTTAACAACTCTGAATTATTGTAGTCTGAGAATAAATAATCAATAATAAATACAAGTACCTTATTGACAACACTGTTAAACCATAAAGTCAGGGTAAAGTATATTACATTCTTTTATCACTTTCTTATTTTCTCACTAAATTAATTAAGTTTGTCTTTAAAGTGAGAAGTTAAAATAACTAGTATTTATATTATTTTTTGTAATAATACACTTTTTGATGCTGTTTTATAACTTACCAATAACTGAATAAGCTTAAGTTTTAGTTAAAGTCACGTTACACTCACTAAGCCAAACTGTAGATGGATTAGCATTAAGCCTCCAGATTGTTCCTCCAGATTATTTTTTACCAATACTTATACCTACAATTTCCAGTTATTATGTACAACATTTTTCTACTTACACGCAATTAAATGCTAATTTAAACAGCTTACTAAACAGCTAGATTGTATCAGTGAACTTGGCAATGTTCACAGCTAGATTGTATCAGTGAACTTGGCAATTTTCACAGCTAAATTGTAACAAAATGTTTGGCACTGTTCACAAATGAACTGCAGCAGTGAACTTGGCACTGTTTAAAGATAAATTGTATCAATAAATCTGACACTATTCAAAGATAAGCTGTATCAGTAAGCTTGACACTGTTCACAACTAGATAGCATCAGTGAACTTGACGCTGTTCGTAGCTATACTGTATCAGTGAACTTGGCACCGTTTACAGCTGAACTGTATCATTAAGCTTGGTACTGTTCGCAGCTGGACTGTATAAATGAACATGGCACTGTTCACAGACGAACTGTGTAATTGAACTTGGTTCTATTGAGAGCTGGAGGCAGGCACAATTCACAGTAGGATTGTGCTTATAAATGTGCTTCTAATAACTTTGAATTTAGCACTTTTTACAGCTGTTTTGTACTAGGAACTTAAAACTATTCACAAGTGGATTAAATCAGTAAACTTAGGTATTATTCATTGCTGTGTTGTTCGATATACCAATAATTTTCGGAGATGAAATCAATAACTCAGATTTAAAAACATTTTAAACCAAAATTATGATCATATTCATTCGACATTATTTTTCAAATTGTGATTTATTGTATGAGGAAGTACAGGTTCATTTAGTTTTATTAAACTTTATAGCATTATATAAATTTTCAGTCTTTATGGTACACGTTAGAAGAACAAAACATTATATAAAAGACAATGTTTCCCTTCCTTCTTTCTGTTGTTATTAAATCCCTAATGACCTCATTAGATGTTAATTGCACATCCTACTTTGTGGAAGGTAATAATGGACTCATTTAATTGATTAAGCACTTGTGTCTTTAAACTTGAAACCAAACGTCGTATTTCAGGTTTTTTTTATCCCTTTCTCGGGCAAAAATCCTAAAAAATAGCCTATTTATATTGTTGAATAGTTTCCAGTTACCATACAAACAATTACGGTAATTGAACCAGCCAACACACGCACACACAAAATGGATCATATCTGGAGTAAGATGTAAACTTCCAGTTTTTGGCTGAGAAATTCTTAACCGAACAGTTAATTAAAAAAAAACGATGTTTAAATATAAAATTTAACATATTTATCTGTATTTGTTAATTGTACATTCCACTTTTGGTCTAATCACTGCTTACATTGTTTTCTTATTAAAAAAATATAATCACTGAACGACTTGGAGCTGGTTCGTACAAACAGTTGGCAGGGCTTGACCTGGCGGTTAGTGTACCGATCTGCGAATCTAAAGATCCATGGTTCGAGCCACAATTCTACTGAACACATTCCGCACTTTCCACTGTGGGTACTTTATGCGAGTGACCCTCAGTCCCATTATTCAGTCAAAAGAGGCAAATAAAGCTCTTGTGGCGCTAAATTCTGTTGGTTGGCTGCCGTCCCTGCAGCAGTCAGTAGTCCAAAATTAGGGGACGGATCTAGCTCTTCTGTTTGAAAATGCAAACACCTTATAGACAAACAACTTATAAACAACATGTTATCGCAAGAATTAGAATTTAGTAGCAACCATTTTCTTCTACAGGCACTGATAATAAAGTTTCATTTTAATTAGTAGACAAGCTAAATACCGATATTTCTAAAAGTACCAATTAGTTATTTCTCACAGTAATAGCCATTTTATAAAATTCGGTGCTTCACTTATCACGAATAAACGTATAATTTCAGGGCAATGTCAAACTAGTGAGTTTTCTTATACTCTATGATACTGCCATATTATAATGCTAGTATGGGTGTTAGATTTCCGCTAAGGACACTGCCCTCTGTGTAACTTTGCGATAAAAAAGAAGAGTCGGTCAAATTTCATTAAAATAATTCTCTTTTAACTAAGGTGAATTGTTTAATCAGTTTTTCATAATAAGCTATTATTGTGGTTAATACGAATCAAGAAAATAAAGATGAAAGACTACTGGTAGTTTACAAAGAACTTTTGTTTCAATTCATTTAATATTAAGTGTAGTATGGAAAGCTACGAACTTTCGAAACCTTGTTATATACAAAAGAACTGTCCGTAATTCATCGTATAATTGAAACATCAAATTATACATTTCAAACTAATATCTCTAAAAATTTTAAACTATTCTTATAAACTTACGCATTTTAAAACGTAAACTATTGTTATATAAATACACATTTTAAAAGTATCTATCGTATTAAACACTATAAGAACTCCCAACAACTATTCGCCTTCCTATCTCTATAATTGTAAGATGACACTAAAGACAGTTAAGACTTAAGAGTTTGTGATTATAACTATATTCTTTAGATTTTTTTTTAACCTAATGAAATTCGATCTGAAAGAAACACAAGGAGAGAGGAGGACAACTAGGAAGAGTAACAAATAGCAAATGTAAATTTATAACAGCCAGTCAGAGAGTTTGTCATTACATAAACATACTTTATCGAACCTGGCAGTAAGCACTGATTAGTAATAGACTACTTATCTATAGAGATAATAAGATGGTTCACGAATATTTCACGTTTAGTTATATATGTCCGTTCTCAGGAAACACTTCCTACAAACCACATGCTTATTATAGCCAGAAACCCTTGCTGTGTCTGTTTTTAAACAAAACAACAGAGTTCGATCAGACTGATGAAAAAAAATCATCATATTCACCTCGATTTTCCAATCTTCATAACTGTTGATATTCTGCCTTTAGTATAAAACCTCCATGATTATACCAGTAATACATTTCTTATCGGATGCTTGACTGTTTAAAACCTGGCAAGTAATAAAGTTTACTCTCATCTGAAGTTTTACTTAAAATATTCGTGAATAAGACACATTAACTCAATCACAAAACTTAAAGAAACATTGCACTTAAAAACATAATATATTACTCAAAGTCTGTAAGGGACCACTTTTCGAGATGAATATAGCAAATAACAGATGACTAGCAATCAGTTAATTGTTCCATATTTTTCTTGTTTCTTATACGACCTCAAATACAAACACACAATGTACTCACTTTTCACTAACTTACCTTTAATAACTAAAAATGAACCTTTTTAGGAATATGGACAGTTTTTGTTTTTTCTTTCTATATTTACGAGAAAACAGCAAATAACAAAATACATTTTGCTAATACTTATTGTGGCCTCCAAAAACGTTGACCACTGCCTGGCATTGTTCACTCATCCTCCTAATGAGCTTCTGGTAATGATCAATAACAAGAGATCCCATTCCTCCCCAGGGGCATCTCTTAGCTCGTGGATTGCCGAAACAGCAGGCAGAACGGAGTTTCAGATATGCAACCCAAGCACGATGAGGGCAACATTGTCATCCATACGGACGAAGTCACTGCAAAAATCACCATTGTAAAGCCTCGCACGAATGTCTAGGACCTCGTCCCGAATCTGCGCTATTCTATGAAACCATCCTAGGTCATATGGACAGTTTTGTAATTGATATCATCCCAGACTACGATGGACTTTCTTCAACTAAACTATTATCGTAATACATTTTCCAACGCATCTCCAAACTTTAGAATGGTAGTCTGTGAATTCGAAACAAAAACTCGAATTATCTATGAAGACCACTGACGTTCAGTCTTGGGTAGTCCAAGCCAATAAGTCTTGAACCTAATCTTGAATATCATGATTTTATTATAGTACCAAACTTTACAGGAAATGATTATAGATGCAACAGATCCAGGTGTGTTTTGAAGGTCACAATAAAACTTCTACAATTTGAAAAGGATTCTGGTGAACATGTGTGACAAGGTAACAGCCTTGTCCTGTGTGCCTCGCGTTTTCCGGACACCTCCATGGAATCCCCCTAGATATTCATGGATTCTATGCCGTTCCCAACAATGTAAAAACAACAACTTGGCTCGCGCCTAAGGCAGCAGCTGCACAGCGTTGAAACTCTCCAAACCTAAATGTTTTTTTTTTACGTGTGCCATAATGATACAAGATGCGACTGCCGAAAGAAAAGCAAAAAATAAAAACAATGTAAAAATAAACAAGGTGGCACAAATCACTCCATTTTACAGAGACAAAACCTTCGTGGGAAGAATATGTAATTTATATGGGTGATAATAAGTGATAAATGACCACATTATGATAATTATGATAATAAGTGATAAATGACCACACTGAAACCTATTTACTCGCCAAACTTTTGAAATAAAATATTAATATAAAGTCTAAGAGTCTAACCATTATACGTTCATTTAATTAATATACACGATAGTGTATATTTTACACTACTATTCACTCCTCACTTAATACTAGAACCTACTGTTTCCCGTACCGCTATAGGCTTCAGAAAAAAATCAGTATTGGTTATTTTGTAATAGACGCATAGAGTATTATATATAGATGCAGTTAATAGTGATAGTTGAAATCCACTGAAAAATTAAAGTGATATCGAAAATAGATATATTGTACTTCAATACATTGTATTTCTTCCCACTCGATCATTTTTCAAAATTAGTTTTTGTTTTACTACCATTTATTTATCTCCCTAGTGGCTTAGTGATAAGTATGAGGGCTCACCCTCTAAAAACAGGTTTCGATACTCGTGGTGAGCACAGCACAGATGGCCCGTTGTATAACTTTGCCCTTAGCAACAAACAAACCTTCAATTTTTAACGTCGTTAAAAGAGAGGTAGATCTGGTTATCATATTTTTGATTTCGTTTTTGCGGGCTAAAGAATATTACGACCCATCTGGTTATCAAAAAATAAATAATCTAACATTTTAACTTACAATTTTCATAATGGTTGTTCCATTTCTTTTATTTTGCGAATATTATTTATAGCAGATATCTTATTTGTCAATGTGAGTTCTAGCATAAATACTTTTAAAAAATAGAACATTAAAAGATAATTCAGAACTTTTATTGATGAGAAGCTCTCAGTTTACTGAGAAAGATATAACAATTGATTCAGAAGTACATTCACAGAGAAAGATTTCAGAAATGGAGAGCTACAGGAAATTAATAGCTAATGATTTCGAAAAAAATTTTATGGGCCTTCTATGAGACAGTATCATTGAGATGATTCCAGATCAACTTTAAGGTCGTTTTCTTCGAAGTTTTTATTAATCGGCATCTTACACCAAAACATCCAATTGCAAAGAATTCCTAGACAATAATACATGAAACATTTTAAAACAAAAATTACGAAAATTCCTTCTCAACAACACATCTAATAAATATAAAACACACATTAGGTAATCACTCTAAAAGTGTACGAAAATGTTGGTGTTGTTGGGCTGCCCGCACAGCGTCTATATGTAAATGAGCCTATAGTACGTAGCCTGTGGTATACATGTCATATTATCTGAGTTAAAGAATTACATTAATCTGAGAACCAGTCGGTGTGCAATCTGACAGCAGTCCGGGCATTCTGGTGACACTCTTTATAGAGTCGGGCCATGTTAAACTGTTCTTCAATTGAATATTGCTCCACTATTTAGATGACTTGGGAGCAACTAAAACACTATGATTGTTTGCTACCTTACGTGGGGGGGGGGATATTTTTTTACTTTTAAAACTTTTGGACCCTTCAAAGGTGCGATGACTGGCTTATGCACAATCCTGATCTTGCAACTCAAATTAAAGCTTGTGTAGCAGTCTTTGCTATGATCGGTTTTTGTTCTTCTGTGGCATAATTCCATATACTTGGAAGAGGTGCTTTTATGCATATGACTGCTGATCTTTAGGAAAGATTTTGGTAGTTTTTTGGCCACAACACCTCATTCCGTTCTACTGACAATCATGTTCCTATATGTCTCCATTTATGAATTATTTACCAGTCAGTGGACATCTGAATCACCTACAGATATTGTTCTGAGAGTACTACAATGTTTAAAAGTATATGATCAAAACAGTTTGTGAAAAACTTTTGCTGCTGTGACACTTTTAATCCATGCACACTAAAACTGCTGCTGCTCTGGGAGATCTCTCTGCAAGTACAAATTTTACTGGTGTTACTTGGGGCTTAACCTATGAAAACTGAAACATCAGTATGTTTTAAGAGACTTGATCTGTAAATACAGAAACTGTCTGCTGTTGAGACACTTAATTCGTTAATACACAAACATCAGTTGTTGTGAGAGACTTGATCTGTAAATACAGAAACTGTCTGCTGTTGAGACACTGAATTCGTTAACACAGAAACATCAGTTGTTTTGTGAGACTTGATCTGTAAATACGGAAACTGTCTGCTGTTGAGACGCTGAATTCGTTAACACAGAAACATCAGTTGTTTTGGGAGACTTGATCTGTAAATACGGAAACTGTCTGCTGTTGGGAGACTTAATTCGGTAGCACAGAAACATCTGTTGTTTTGAGAGACTTGAACTGTAAATACAGAAACTGTCTGCTGTTGAGACACTGAATTCGTTAACACAGAAACATCTGTTGTTTTGAGAGACTTGAACTGTAAATACAGAAACTGTCTGCTGTTGAGACACTGAATTCGTTAACACAGAAACATCAGTTGTTTTGAGAGACTTGATCTGTAAATACGGAAACTATCTGCTGTTGAGACATCTTTGATAGAATTAAACCAGTGAACACCAGAAGTAAAAATGTTCATATTTGGGAGATATAAATTAAGCTTAACTGTTGTTTAATGCAAAACACAATAAGTTTAAATAAGTAGTTACTACATAAAAAAGAAGACTTGGTTTGTTTTGTTTTGAATTTCTCGCAAAGCTACACAAGAGCTATCTACGCTAGCCGTCCGTAATTTACCAGTGAAAGACTAGAAGGGAAGGCAGCTAGTCATCACCACCCACAGCCAATTCTTGTGCTACTCTTTTACCAACGAATAGTGAGATTGACCGTAACATTATAACGCTCACACGCCTGAAAGGGCGAGCATGTTTGGTGACGGGGATTCGAACCCGTGACCTTCAGATTAAAAAGAAAGCAAACATAGATACACTATGTGCAGATGTACTTCAAAAGAGATGTTCTTCATTTTCATTTTCTCTTGTTTTGTTGGTAGAGAAATGAAAAAAATGTTTTAATTTTTCTAGTTTTCTTTGCTGCACTGAACCATATTGTGTAATTTCTCTCTTTCCTCAGTGCTCTCTCGTATACAATTTAGTTTGTCTTTACGGCCCTCGTGCGTTCAGTAATCTTATGCTATGTTTATTCTCTTCATCTTTCTCTGTTTTAATTCATTCTTTTGCAAAAAATTCATCATACTGTTCCGAAACGGTGATCTTTAGAGTAGCTTTAGATTATCAAGCGTTACTGCCTGTGGTTTATCCGATATATCGAACTTAGGTAAACTCCAGGGAAAAACACAAAAACGATAATGAAGCGAACGGCAAATCCCTCGGAGATTTTGTACTTGTGTGTAATAATAATCCCACCAAACTGATGAACACGACATGCTCATTTGGTGAGTAAACTCATGTGATGAATTTCATTATAACTCGTATATCGAAGAAGAAAATCTCCAGACCTAAAAGTAGGGCCACGGTTTTATAACTATGGTACTTTTGAACTTTATATTCAGTTAATTTTCTTGCTATTCTGAGAACTATTCATTCTCTTATAGTCAAAACTTAACAGCTACCTCCAAGCCTGAATCCATTGCCGCTTATTGTTTTACATACATATGATATACACACCCTAAAATCACTTTTTTTTATAAGAAATGTCAATATGTAGAAGTGGAATATACGTTTTTAGAGCGAAAATTTCTGAATAAAGATATTAAACCACAATTATTCTTATGGAATCTACTAGTACAATATGTTCATGTTGTATTAATGCTAAAATATATAAACATTTGGCTTTTCACTTTTCACAGTTTAATGTATTTCGAAAATTTAAAAAAAAAACACGAGGATCACCGATACCAGCATTGATTTACAGTTTTGATTTATTCATATCTCCTATTACGTACAGTGTCAATGTGAAAAAAATCACCGTTTTTAAATCTATAGCAAATTAGACAAAGTAACAAACTTGTAAAAGTATACAGATATGCAGGGCGTATATCGCTGTTTTCACCTATTGAATTTAATGTAACGTCATGGGTACACTGTGCAAACAAAGAAAGAAAAGTGTTTCAGTGAAAAATGTTATAATTATTAATACATAACAAGTTTGATGACTTATTGTTTCTACTAAATAAGAGTTATCTAGATTGTTATCCGTTTTCAAATTAATAGTTTGTGAGAGGACGAAGCTACATAATTAACGAAATTACAACGGCAGCCACTATAACAGAAAGGAAGCTAAACAATTTGAAAGGTAATTTAAAGAATAGGTAGTAGAACTGCAAGTTTTCAGTAGATGTTTAAAACAAAATATGTTTATACAACCCCTTTAGGGAAGGAAAAGACCCAGAAGGAACAATGTTTAAAAATTTATATCATAAGTATCGAATATATTGGTGATATCGTCTAGTCTATTTGCAGCTGCCACTAATTAGAGGCAATAATAAAAATGGTTTCAGATGTAATTAAAAAACTGATGGAACTGAATATAGTAAAAATAAAAATAAAAAGTTGCAGTACTGAAATATGAATTTGATATCATAGCAGAGAAAAATGGGTGTATAAATATCATAATTTCCATGTTGGATAATGAGAATAGTGGTAAATTAATCACTGACATAGCTAAACAAATTGGTTCAGAGTTTAGATACTTCATTCAATATGTCACCATTTTGGTGAATCTCGCTAAACCACTGTGATTTCTCGGAACAAAAATAACGAGGAAAGCCCGGGATACTATTTTTTTCAATTTATGAATTATACGTCAGGCTTTTCATTTTACTTTTTTAAGACAAGCAAATTACGTGGTACTGTCGGACACAAGTTTCTATATGCAAATGAAGATCTAACGAAATTACTTGCTCCGGTGTTTCTTTACATACATCAAGATCTAAGAAACTTACATGTTCCTGTGTTTCTTTGCGTACATCAGAAGTAAACAATGTAAAAATTGATTTTACCATAGATAATAACATTTTTTATTATTTTGCAAGCCCAGCTACTGAAAGAAATATTAAGCCTATTTCAGTGTTCAGAGCATTTTTTTTAAAAACTAAATATAAAAATCTTGATTGGTGTATCTTAAAAAAATAGCTACTTATACTTATTAACGATTTGTTAAATTTGATAGAGCTTAGTTATTATAGATGAATAATTATGTTTAATTTTTTCAAACATTTTTTGTCTCGTGTATTATGTTCAATCTTAAAAATTAATTTTTTTCTTAAAACAACGATTATTTTATAGACAATTCCATAAAAATGAGATTGTTTCCAGTCTCCAAATTACTAAAATGATAACTTACTGTACAAGATTAAAAGTGGTAAAAAAACCGATGAGACTGGAAAACAATCTCACACACTCTACATGTTTCGACGTGTGTGTGCATATATATCAGTTTTATAAATATAGTTATAAATTATCAACTAAGAGATGAACTTATTAACCTATATTTTATTCGTCATATATATATTTTATACAGAGGGTACCCGTTAAGAAAATTATATAAAAAACAATGTGTTCGCCTTCCTTATTTCTTTACTATTAACTCCCTAATAACCTCATTAGATGCTAATTGCATAACCTGCTATATGGAAGGTAATAATTAACTGATTTAACCGATTAACAACTTCTGTCTTTAAATTCAAAGCCACAAGTGTATAAAAAATTGAAATGTACCAAATTTCGTTTTTTTATCCCCCCTTCTTTCTCGGGCAAAAATCCCAAAACAAAATAGCCAGTGTATACCATCTGACAGTTTTTAGTCACCATACGAAAAATTACAATAATCAAGCCTGCCAATTATAGGTGGTGGATGATAACGTACATACACACACAAAGGACCATATTTATAGTAAGATGTCCTTGTAATTATAATAATCAAGCCTGCCAATTGTGGGTGGTGGATGATAACGTACATACTACACACACAAAGGACCATATTTATAGTAAGATGTCCTTGTAATTATAATAATCAAGCCTGTCAATTGTGGGTGGTGGATGATAACGTACATATACACACACAAAGGACCATATTTATAGTAAGATGTCCTTGTAATCACAGCATCTCTGATTCTGTTCAAAGTATTGAAATAAGCTTCATTTAAGTGAATGGAGAAAAAGCATATTTTATCTGAGGAGATATAAATTTAAGCTTATGGAACATTACTTTTATAAATACATCCAAAGTCTTCTAACAAATGGCCTTTATAGCAGACTAGGTTACTCACCTAGAGTAACAGAAACGTCTAAAAAGCTTATATAGTTTACTTGTTTGTTTTGTTATTACTAGTAGTGATAATAGACATTTGAATATTTTTTCAAACTTTAGGGCCCCCCAGTAGCACAGCGGTATGTCTGCGGACTTACAACGCTAGAAACCGGGTTTCGATACCCGTGGTGGGTAGAGCACAGTTAGCCCGTCGTGTAGCTTTGTGCTTAATTCCAAATAAACAAACAAACTTTAGGTATAAACTTGACGTACTGAATTACAGTGAATGTCATGATATAAAAGACTGTTTAGTTTAGATGTTATTGATTAACATATTTTTGTGAGTGAATATTTTATTATTGTTTAGATTTTGTTATAATAAGGGTTAAAAGCAAATGATTGTAGGAAGTTGTGTTTATAAGTCATTGATGTTGAGACTATCGAACGTCTCATGCAATACATTTACGTCTAGAATATAGAGATTTTTTAGAAGGCGGGCAGACGATTAAGTGATAAACATATAAATAATCTGAGACGAGCGGAAACAGCAGACAGACAATAGAAGAGAGTAAAGTTAGGGGCAAGGAAAAGTTTGGCATGAAGTTAACTATCATAGAAGTAATAGGCCTAACGTATTATTTGTTAGAATAAGACTAACAGTAGAAAAGGAGATAAGAAAAACAATTTATTCCGTCAAAGTGTGGTTCTAAGGTAATTGAATCAGCCTGAGTGCACTTTGACAAAAGGAACAAAGGATCTTGAGAAGAAAGAAAACCAAGCGATTACGGTAACTCGCGCCACAATTGTAAGTGAATTACACACAGAATACTAGTGCGTTAGTAATAGAGAAGAAAGTTCTGCTTGTCAACTGAAATTCTAAAGATATTGAATAGGCCTAAGTGAACGTTTGACGAAAAGAAGAGAACTATATATTCATATAGTGTTTATGATATGTTTATAATATCTATAGTGTTGAAGAATTTGTTGTGCATATGTTTAACTTGTTCCGAATATATATATTATTTTGAAAACAAGTGAAGTGCGTGTTGTTCATATTTGGTTGAATTTATCGCTAACAAGTCACAGACACCTTACTGTAAAAGAATCTTAAGCCTAACAACAGCATAGTATATGTTTATAATATTAAGAAATATAAGTAAAAGCCATTTATTTTGACAATTAGTGAAAGATTATATTTTAAATTCTGACAGTGAAGAATAAGTACGTTAAACATATTTTGTGAGAGTTGTTAGCTTCCGCGTTCAAGCTTTGCTAAATAAAACTTATGATTCTCAGTGTTTCTATGGCAAAATGTAGCTTCCCAAGGACAAGTAGTTTTTAAGTTATAGTATTTTTAAACACGGATTTTCTTTATATGTATGTTATAATAATAACAATTGTAATTAATATATACATATCTAAACAACATAAACACCAATAGAATAAATCTATCAAAATACGTCAGTAAAATTGTAAGTCGTCGTAAATAACCTTTCAACGCGACAACAGTATTCAAATTTGATTTTACCTAAAACCACCTTAGATTATAAAATAAGTTAAATTAAAATCAAAAGTCAGAAACGCGATAACCGATGTGGAAATAATTACAAGATAATAGGAATTTGTAATGTAATACCTATGACAAAGCTAAACTATTCTTATAAAATGACGTCACCTTCCTCAGATCATTGTTATGCAAATTAGGCATATTGTCTGTGCTGATAAGTGAATTTATTTTATAAAACATGTTTCTGTTAAATTTTTATTCATCATCTTCCACAACAAACTTTTCCACATGGTGCCTCCTCGTGTTTCAGCGATAAGCTTGCTGACTACTAAAGATAAAATTCGGGATTCGATCCATGCAGTGGGCACAGCGCAGATTGATAAATATACAGATTTGCACTTAAAAATCACATAAAAAACTCGCACGTGAAATTGAACTACGGTTGCTATCATTATCTTCTACATCAAAGTTCCCTACACAATACTAGGTTAAAGCTGTTACGATTATCTTCCACATCAAAGTTCCCTATATAATACCAGATTAAAGTTGTACGATACTAGATTAAATATGTTACCATTATCTTCAACGACAAAGTTTTTGTTGATATTAAATTAAATCTGTTACCATTTACTTCCACAGCAAAGTTTCCTGTTGATATTAGAACTGATACCATTATCTTCCATAGTAAAGATTTCTGTTGATATTATATTAGACTGTTACCATTATCTTCAAAGACAAAGTTTCCTAGTGATATTGGAATAAATCTGTTACCATTTACTTCCACAACAAAGTTTCCTGTTAATACTAGATTAAAACTGTTACCAATACCTTCAACGACAAAGTTTCTTTTTTTTTACTACGTTAATGTCACTGTTATTATTTTCCACAATAAAGTTTCTACATGCAGCGAGACTAATTAAAATTAATTATACGTATTTAGATCATAACTAAAACCAACCCAGTTGTGAGTACAACTATTTATATAAAACTTTTCGTACGTTCTTACTTATAAGGATTAGAATACATTGTTTCAGCTCTTGGTTATCCTCGTTATTAACGATACTTTTTGTTCTTGTTCCAGTAATATCTCACGAGGTTCAGCCAGCTTAGGATATTTAGATTAGCCCTAAATCCGTATTCTAAGCTTAAAATAACCTTTATAATAAAAAAATAAAAATAACATCAAATTAGATATATTAAACATGCTATCAAAACAGTTATTGAAAGCTCCATTAGAGAAACGAATAACGTATATCTTGGTTGTGGAAAATATAAAATTACCGGTTTCTTTCATGTACTATCATAGATTTAGCGCTTCTAGAAAAATCTAACGTCTTTCCACGCATTATATAATCTTCCATAATAACATTTTATGACCAATGGAAGCCTATCAAACTGCTCCGACAGAGCGACCTTACGGTAGTCTGACATCTCAGATAAATTACTACTACACATGTTACTGTATAATAATAGAATCGGGTAGTAGAACAATATCTATAACACAGCACGAAATAAAATCTATAAAGATACAAGACAATTGATAAATAACAAATAAACGTAATTAAAATGAAATCATATTGTATGCAATAATATTAATAAAAACTATATACTACATATACTACGATCTGTGTATAACACAACTAATCCGACTTTAACTAACTTCTGTCATTTTAGAGCACACACGAAGTGGGTAGCAGGAAATAAAGAATAGATTGCCGAAACAAAGTTTCCTTTACAATAACGGACTAAGAGTTCATTTTATTTTTGTTTACAAACACATGATAGTCACAGAAAACATAATTTACTTTCCTAAAAACAAGGAACGTGTATCTTAATACAATCATAATTTGTCCAGTTCTTGACCTCACTAGCTTCAAGCTTCATCTTGTCTGAATTATTCAGCTTCGACTGTTTAATCATTTGAAGGCTGATAAACCTTTCATTTTATATCGTTAATAATTAATTTAAGTTGATTGTTGAGCCTATGTCTTTAATTGAATGAATTTTTTTACTTGAGTGATCGAAACGTCGTACATGTTTTGAAAATATTTTTCTTTACTGTAAAAGCTGTAACTTGTAATAAAATAAAGTTTTTTTTTCTTTAGTTGAGAATGTCAAGTCTAGTAAGTTTTGTGATATGTTTGTTTTCTGATATTTGCGCACAGCTATTCAAGGGTTACCTATAATAGCTTTCCCTAATTTTGAACTGATAGACTACAGAACAAGCAGCTAGCACCCATTGCCAACTCTTTGCCTATTCTTGTCTGACTGAATAGTGGGATTTGAAGTTCACCCTTATAACGTACTCACAGCTCCAACGACTATTTATTTTTGGAAGCCACGGGACGCAAACACTAGACCAACAGATCCATAGTCCGGCACGCTAACCAGTGGGCCACGTTCTGCTCCTTTCTTGATCTGAACTAGGACTCGACTTTATGAAAACACGAAGTGAACATTTTCCTTATGTAACTATACCACCCGTTAAAATGTACTAAGGGTACTGTTTTAAACCCTGCATAACTCAATTCTACCAATCACTATATCATCTTACTAAGGGTACTGTTTTAACCCCAGCATAACTCAATTCTAACAATCACTATATCATCTTACTAAGGGCACTGTTTTAAACCCAGCATAACTCAATTCCAACAATCACTATATCATCTTACTAAGGGTACTGTTTTAAACCCAGCATAACTCAATTCTAACAATCACTATATCATCTTACTAAGGGTACTGTTTTAAACCCTGCATAACTCAATTCTACCAATCACTATATCATCTTACTAAGGGTACTGTTTTAACCCCAGCATAACTCAATTCTAACAATCACTATATCATCTTACTAAGGGCACTGTTTTAAACCCAGCATAACTCAATTCTAACAATCACTATATCATCTTACTAAGGGTACTGTTTTAAACCCAGCATAACTCAATTCTAACAATCACTATATCATCTTACTAAGGGTACTGTTTTAAACCCAGCATAACTCAATTCTAACAAGCACTATATCATATTAAGTCTTAAGAGAGCAGAATAGTTTCGCTAATACTAATATTAATAAATCACATTCGTGAGAGCTAACAATTTTAAAGTAACATTATATTATTTTCTTCAGAAAGTTTTCCTGAAATATGTACATTACATTAATGAAACGCTCCTTAAGTATTTCATTACTTAATTAAGCGAAAACTATCTTAAAAACAATACCTATGAAATGGCTCAGAAGTGAGCACAAACTTTTGTTTACTCATCTGAACTGAAATCCTTATGAAATATTGTGGTCTTTTTTTTTCTTTCATTATGCATATAAGCCTAGAAAACTCCGTTAGAATTTTGTACGTTCTTTAAATACAAGATAATATTGTCAGATCTTTTGGTTAGTCTAGAAATCTCGTTTCTCACTAGAAAAATTATAAAGTTCGAACTTCGATCTCACTATCACTTCAGAGTTAATATATTCAATATTCATGTCTGAAACAGATATGATAATGAGGTTTTTTATTAATTATAACTTATATAAGCTTTTTGTGCGTGTTCTGCATTTATATGTCCAGTAGAGTAGAAGGTGGTATTAATTATTAATCAAAGTGCTTTATTATCGTTCTACTGCCATAGCGAACTAGGTTCAGTTCTTATGTGGGACAGTCTCATAATTTACAGAACATTCAGGTTTAATTATTCCGTAGGTTAATTTACATTTTACAGTTGAATCAGCTTCTATTTCCTTGTAGAACTAATTTGCAATTTATAAACTGCTAAAAAATAAATATGATAATTGCAAACAATTTTTGAAATTTAGGCTAATTGTTGTTAAAATTTTCGTCAGCTTTTCTTGGAATAAACCTATTTTTTTACGCTAGTGTGTCATATTTTACAGGTCTATGACATAATTAGCAAATAAACACTTATTGCAATTAAGCAAAGGTACCCGACAACGAAGGGTTAAAAAGTAAAGCTATAAATGGGGGCGTGACCAGTCCCTTCCACTATTTTGAGTCGTAGCACAAACTTCATTCACCCGATGGAGCTCGTGGCATTAAATGTCACTTTCGTTTGACGTCAACATATTTTGCTGTCGACGTTCCCGGTGATTTCAACCCTGATTCGCGGCATTAAAGCGATAAAATTATAATAGCTGCCAAAATCGAGTCGTTCGTCTAATTACAAATTCATTTAACACTCCATCTTCCATGGGAGTTTCTCTACCACATTTCATCGAAATAAGCTGAGCAAGCTACTCACAAGATCTTGTGACAACAGACAGACGTACAGCTCTACCTTATATATATATCTTAATAAGCTTGTGCTTGAATACTTGTTTAAACATTTCAGTTAAAGTAAGACATTTCATATAAATAATATAGAGTTAATCGTATGTTTCTATTTTGTAAATATCACACACAAAACACTGATTTATATATCACGTCGGCATAAAGCGTTATATATTAGAATAATTGATATCTTATAGGTGACTACTATAACCAACGTTTCTAACAAGGCACTGTGTATTACGTGCCCAGTGGATATGATAATCTCAGTAGAAAGAACAGCCTCGTCGACAACGGCGTGTGGCACACAGGATGGGCGGCCAAGATCTTATTATGTTGTTCCTACTAGAAACACAAATAGGGCCAATAAAGAAAGATTTCTTAAAACTTATTATTAGTTTTATTGTGACATAATCTCACAAAAACATTGAACGCTGCGTTACTGTTTATTTAACTTTCTTAATCTGACTGCTTGTAATATGACAAAAATGTATAACTCAACCTCACATTGGCTAAATGAAACAAGATAAATTATTCTATCTAAGACTAGAGAGTAAAAAGGCATACCGGTGTCATAAATAAATCGAAACTCTTTACTTAAACCAGCCATTAAAATAATAGTAGAAAGGATCCCTAGTTATCACTTAGGTTAACTGCCTAAATGTTTGAAAAAAGAATAACAAATAACTCATACTTAGAATGACTATCTTTAACACAAATAAGAAATAATATAAAATCCTTCCTAAAACTGGGTGTCTAAATGACTATGAAAAGGGATTCCTTTTATCAATTTCAGCTAATTTTATAAAAGATAAATAGTTAGTAATATTCTTAGGCTTACCTTAAACATTGACATAATAATGACATGAAATATGTAAAGAGCTAACGTTTTTTTCAGCATTATATGGTCTGTTTGTGAATTAGAAATAGAAACATATATCTCTGTAGATGGGGTCAAGAGTTCAGTATTCTTCTGACCATCTATTATCAGGGAAATTATTAAAACTAAGATGTAGTTTAGCTCCCTGTATAAACGAAGAGCTCGGTATTGTTTTGTCTCTCTTTATAACTGGAGAAAGGATAAATAATTCGCCATTAATTTGATTATCGATATAACCAGAACATAGATCAAAACTGTCTGTAACACCTAGAAAAGGGATTTAATTCTCAACATTAGCTCGACGGTTTATAACCTCAAGGTACCCATCTATAAAATGGAAGAAATTATCCTCAGTCCTCCATTATGGTGATAGTCTATATAACCGAGAGCATAATTCATATTTCTATACTACAATGACCGTCTATATAATCAAATAGATTATCCAAAGGTCTCCATTAGGATTACCAGCTATATAGCCGGAGGAAAAAATGTATAATCCTACTTGATGTGACGTTCTATATAACAAAAATGATTATTCATATCCTACCTTACAGCGACAGTCTATATAACTGAAGACATGATCTATAGCCCTTACGACATCTATATAGCCTGTGAAATTATCCAAAGGGTCCCCATTTATAAGATCCGAAAAATTATCCCTTATAGTTGAGAGGAATTGTCTATATAACAAGAGAAAGTATCCATAGTTATATTTCAGGGTGTTTTCTATATAACAAGAGAAAGTATCCATAGTTATATTTCAGGGTGATTTCTATATAACAAGAGAAAGTATCCATAGTTATATTTCAGGGTGTTTTCTATATGGTAGGAGAAAGGGTCTGTAGTTGTACCTAATACCATGCATTAACCACATTGAATCTTTTGTCAAGTCAACTAAACACATTTGACAACATTTGCAGGTAACTATTTGAGTACTGCTCGTAAAATACAAAATAAAATTAAAAAATATAGGATTACAGGATACATTGGAAATTTACTTCTATATGATATGCAAATAACTTGGCTTGTTTATCGATACACCGACAAATTACAGTACAGCTTATAAGCGTTCATTCCTCACACTAAACACTGAGCTGTTTACTAAAGTACCAAATAAAACATCACCCATTCACACTTCCTTATCTCGTGTAACACCTGCTTACTCCCACTGACTAACTAGGTTTACGGCTACATATTTCTCTGGGTATATTCTCATTAGATGTGTTTATGTCTTTCTCTCCATTCAACGATTTGTTGATCTGTCTATGAATTTGATATTGTTTGGTAATATTATGTCGATTTATTTAATTATGTTTCTACATGTATAAGTGTAAGACGTTATTTGTGTTTCTTCCCATTTAGATATAAATAGATATGTATGTCTATCCAGTTATTTAAAATCATAGTATTTAGTTTTGAAAACTAATCAGATTTTACATAAGAATCCCTATAAAAATAACACCGTAAAATAACGTGTGATTTTGCTTCCAATTGTAACGTGATTTTTTTATGATATTGCGATGAACACGTACTTACTGTAGTATTTAGCTGTTGATGCATAGTATTTGTTTCCACGTATTAACTCTCTAATTAATACATAATGTATAATTTTTCAATGCCTTATAAACAGAACCAAAAGCGTAAAAAAACATAAGCTCTCTATGTCTGAAACTATTTAGCCACACGGCATCTATATTGTACCTTTATTGTAAAGCTACATTTAACAAATACACCGAGGTTCTCTTAGAATGTCATTAACGCATAACTCTGTCTAGTAGATGCAGAAAGATCAATAAACATCAAACATTTATTGTTGCTTATCAGAACCTATAAATTATCAATTTTCAAACGACTGGTTCCGATAACTATGATTAATGTAATTGTAGTCAGACTCAGCCAAGTATTCTCGTTCTACTGTAATTAAGACATCAAATACTAGGGGTCTCTCTCTCCAACTTAAGAGCTGTCTCAAAGAGAGATGATATACATTGTGTTGTGTTTTTACGCAACTTTTCGTAAACGTTTAACGACATTAACATTTACAAGATGCGAACAATAAAACTGATACATTACGACTTTTTCTTCGACATACTAAACAACTCAACCCAAAGCTCCCCGTAAATCGGTGACTTGCAGCTCCCCTGTGCAAAGACAGCGGAAACGAGGCTAGTTCTTTTCAGTATTTTAATCCCCCTGTATTTCATTGTTAGGGCATTCCCAAGATCAGTTTGTTTAATATTAGCCTTCACTTTTTTTCTCTCTTTAGAGTAGATATTTGTAGAAATCAAAATACCGTTATTAAGTTAAGTGAGGAAATAAAGAATCATTATGTAATTCATTCACTAAGCCAGTATTACGAGATAAATACCTTCTTTTAAACGAGGGGAAATGGTGCTCATTTAGTCACTGTGATATATCAAGTAGGTAATTATAACTCATTTAAACATTAAAAGAAAAACATGGAAAGGACACGCCTGTTGAATGAAAGAAAATAATTTAACCAGTGATGAATGATACTATAAGGACCCTCTTGCCCTGAAAGCACATTTGTCAAACAGACTGGTAATTGCTCTAAATATATATATATACAAAACAGCTCCACTTGCACCTGATAATCTAAGTTATAACGCCGTCGAACTAAGGAATGAAATGATGTGTCCTTATTAGCTTCAGACTACGGGAGGTTGTTTAGTATTTAAGTACTGGTAAGAAGCATTTTTTATCGAATTATAATCCAGTTTTATTAGCAAGTGCTTATATTATGTATAGCAATATGCGTGAATTATTACTTTTAAATTCAAAACATTTATCCACATAAGTCAAGGTTAGTAAAACATTGAAACTCCCATAACATTTCAAGAACTAGATACGAAATACAGGATTCGAATGTTATCACGTGACTTAACGCATGCCCACTGAGAGAGAGAGAGATGCTTCTTCGATCAGAAATACATTTTGCTCGTATTACATTTATCTTTCTGAGACCAAATTACATTCTGTTTTTAGGGTCTTATGACACAGTCCACAATAATAGTGATACCATTTGTTATCTAAAAGCCATTTATATACAGTGATTATTTTTAAGCGAACTAAGAAAAAGTACATTTTCATTTATCTTTGAATTGATTAATTTTGAATTAAATAATGCAATACCAGTTTACGATGTCGTGAGCCAAAGCGTTTTCTGATCTTTTGATGTTTCTGCTGAAGGACGGAATAAGTTGAGTCTACCTCTGGGTCAGCGGTAAATTTACGGACTTACAACTCTATATCCGGGGTTCGATTCCTCGCGGTGGACACAACAGATAAACCAATATGACTTTGAGCTAAAAAACAAACAAACCTAAAAATGGGAAAGTATGCCATTCATCTTTATGGAAATAAAAAAAAACAAACAGAGATAGCTTACATGGGTTTAAGTTCAGTGTGTTAGTACAAATGTAGTTTAAAACAAAATTCAGCGAATTGCTTAGTCATTTCTCTCCAAAAGAACAAAATGAAAGGTAACCAGAACATTAAATAAATACAAAACTGGAAGAATTTAGTTATCTTGATAAAAACCTTATGATATATTGAAAGATAGGCAAAACATAGATCTTCCGAAAGAGAAAATGAATTACTGCAAAATAGGAAATAAAAGATACTTGTCCTTCTATATGTATATATATATATTTCCCTAATGAGATTCAGTTCATTAAAAAAGTAATTTTGGAGTTTCATTCCTCGTACTTAAACTAACGAACATTAAAGTACAAAATAGAAACTGACTACTAGGTAATTGAGTTTAAATTGTTCTCAAGTTCCTGTTCTTTTAGATAATTGATTTTAAAAGAAAAAAATATAGAGTGGGCAATAATTAAGTACAGTTTAATTACTAGCTATAACATGACAGTAACGGACCTTTTCGTTTTATGTCGAACCGAGTCAACTTTCGCAACAAAAATGAACAACAGAGACATAAGTTATGGTTCGTAGCTTGCACTATTGCAGTGGTAGGACTGATGCAAAAAATATGGTACTGATGTAAAATAAATACTAGTTAGATAACTCTAGCTAACCTTATAGCAGTAACAGCCGAGATATATTTAGCGATAGATAAAATAGCTAAAACATGAAATAGGATGCGACAAAAATGACTAATCCAAGTAACCAGGTATGGAATTTTGTTTTTTGTATAAAATTCTAAACAATTTTAGCAAATATAGAGTAAATTCACTTAAAATCTTCAAACTGATTTATGGTTTGCCCCTGAAGAAGAAGGGTCCACCTTTCCAAAGCGCTTGGGTTATAGGGTAGCGTATCTTTGTGTTAAATATATTTCTTGACCCTACGTGTTTCTCTAACATCACTAACATACTCAGAGTTAGCTAAGAAGTAACAGAATCGCTTCACGTATTATTAGTCAGGCATGGCCAGGTGATCAGGGCACTCGACTCGCAATCTGTGGGTCGCGGGTTCGAATCCCCGTCACACCAAACATGCTCGTCCTTTCAGCCGTGGGGGCGTTATAATGTGACGGCCAATCCCACTATT
>NW_013665834.1:513859-515815 GCF_000517525.1 Limulus polyphemus | reverse complement strand
GTATTATTAAAGAATAACAGGTGTGAAGCCTAAAAGTTTTCATATATATATATACAGAATTTGTGGAAAATTGTCTAATTTTCAAATTTAATACCATTTATTTTTGCAAGTTTCAGTTACCTTTATTGAATAGCTTCAAAATTAAAATGTTGTATTTTTTCCATTTCTCATTGTTGTATTTATGATTCCGGTTAGTATTCTCATTAAAGGTATGCTTTTGTCGAGAACTACAG
The DNA here is from genome assembly GCF_000517525.1 of Limulus polyphemus. NCBI lineage: Eukaryota > Metazoa > Arthropoda > Merostomata > Xiphosura > Limulidae > Limulus > Limulus polyphemus. The sequence continues at coordinate 515,582 of NW_013665834.1, read as the reverse complement.
GTGTATTTCTTTTTCTTGATATCTCAGCATTTTCAATATTTTGATAAGTACTTTCACAGCAAAAATAAAAATATAAAATCCGATAACCCCAAGCGCTTTCGTTTTCTTTACTTGTTTGTTTTTAATTTTGCGTAAAGCTACTTCAGGGCTATCTGTTATCCGTCTCTAATTTTGAAGTGATAGGCTAGAGGGAAGGCAGCTAGTAAACACCACGCACCGCCAACTTATGGGCTACTCTTTTACCAACGAATAGTGGGATTGACCGTTACGTTATAACGCTCCTACGGGTGAAAGGGCGAGCAAGTTCGATGAGGAGATTCGAATTTGCGACCCGTAGATTACGAGTCGAGCGCTCTAGCACCCAGGCCATGCCGTGCCCGCACAAAGCTACACAAAGAGCTATCTGAGCATAGTTGACTCTAATTTCGAGCTGATAGATTAGAGGAAGGACAGCTAGTTAACAACACCCACCGACAACTCTTTAAAATTGGTCATCACTCTTACAGCCCATCTACAGCTTTACAATGCAGAGAATGTTTTAGTGGCAACAGTCGTGAACCATGAACTCTCAACTTCACAGTCCAATCACTAGGCTAAATAAGGCACGAGTACTTTCGGAATGTAATTTTAGGTATGTTCTTCATCTGAATTATTGGATTTCTTGAATTATAACCAATTTATTTTTACTAGGAGATGTATGTATTAAAATTATTTGATTACTGAAACACTGTTTAGCAAAAAAACAAAAAATAAACCTTAATGATTCTTTTCACAGATGCAGCATTATTAAGTAGAATACTATATACATGGGAAAGGTGTATGTTTTAAATAGTTAAATCCTTTAACTAATGTTGTTGTTATAATATGTAGTTGAAACCAAAACTTACTAAGCAGACTATGAAGTTGATATATTTATATTTAAAGTAAAAAGGTGTAAAAATATCGAATGACTTTAAACAACATATAATAATAATAATCCCAATAGGGCCCCAACAACACCTCGACGACGGAAGTTGTTCTTCCAGTAATTTTTTAGCAAGTTGGTTTTTAAGGGATGGAGTTGCTAGCCCCGCGCCCAATCATCCTGGACTTGGGACCAGGCAATGTCGGGGAACGAACCCGCTACCTTTGGAATAGAAATCCAACGCGCTACCCACTGGGCTATAGGGACACATAAGCAACATATATCACTGTATATTTTTTGTATAAACACCTCGTTTTTCTGGATAATCGCAATCTTTGACTAAGATCTCGAGATTTTTTTCCATCAAACTCTTGATAAAGCGACGTTATAAAATAGTGAATATTTAAACTTATGGTATCAAGAAGTGTAAAAATCCAGCAGTCTTTTTTGTTGTTGTTGTTGTTGTTATTGCTATTTAATTTCTTTTTCCTTTCATAAAAACTATTCGCAAAGCGTCGGATCCACTACCACAAATAACGGAAATGGTGTAATATTTTATTCCCTTAGTGCAGTGTTTTCCAAACTGTAGGGAGCGCGGGAGGGACTAAAAATAACGAAGGAAGAAACAGAAAAGTTCGAGACAACAATAAACTAACAAAACCATTATTTTGTTTCCAAACCCCCTTTTTTTTTTCGTCATATACTAACTCCTTACAAGCATTTTTTCATTACACAAGTTATTAAAAACAGGTACAGAAAATGTTGATTTTTGCTGTTACCACTTGCGAAAATGATTTTAATGTGAAGAAGTGTCCCAAC
>NW_013665834.1:502147-513452 GCF_000517525.1 Limulus polyphemus | reverse complement strand
GTATTAGGAGCCTCCAGAGGGCGCCGCTATATAAGTTTGGAAAACACTGCCTTAGCGGGTAAACTCGATCTTTTTGTACGAAGGGTATTAGGAGCCTCCAGAGGGCGCCGCTATATAAGTTTGGAAAACACTGCCTTAACGGGTAAACTCGATCTTTTTGTACGAAGGGTATTAGGAGCCTCCATTGAGATAGTTGGAAACTAATAATAGTTATAGTACCAAGAAGCGTAAAAATCAACTGTCATTTTCTGTTTGTTTGTTTCGTAAATTTCATTTCTGTATATGTGTATTAGGTCGCTTTTGTATATCATCTGAAATCTGTAATTATTTTCTTTCGCGCAATGTGCTAGCTGTAGAGCATTGAAAATGAATGAAGCTTTGCAAGCTGCTTCTACGTCATACTCGTTCAACCGACGTATACCTGAAGTAACTGGAGAACGGAACGGATATCTATACTGTTCCATACGAAGTCATACAGGTCAAGTCGCTAGACTCACGACTTTTGATTTGTGTGCGATTGAACTGTTCACATAAGCACTGTGAAACTGTCGTTCCTTTTAAACTAGATAGATTGTGAAAAGTAACAGAGAGGAGGGATTGCACTTTGGATATGACAGCGTTAAGACGAAGACTTTTGCAATGGAAACTACGCTGCAGGGCTATTACCAAATTGCACGATCGTCAGTTAGAGAATGGCTGGACGTGGCGACATGGACTGTAACTATGTAGAGAGGCTCCAAAATTGTTAACGTAGTCAACCTCTGTTTTCGTTATTTCAATACCGAAACAATATGATACTCATTATTGACGTGTTTATGCCGTTTATGGAACAGTTATTAACATCACACATTTTAAAAAAACAAACATCTACAAACATTTTGTCTATTAGTGTGATTTTTGAACAAACTTTTATGTATAAAATCTCTGATTTTACATCATGAAGTATAATTTAATTCGTATCTGTAAACGAACCATAGTTATATAATTGATACAGAGAATTAGTAGTGATTCAATTCGTTGCACAATAAAATTTTGAAATCTAAGTTATTTGGGTTTGTATGTGTTTGTTTGTAATTAAGCACAAGGCTACAAAAACCCGGATTCTAGCGTCGTAAGTCCGCAGACATACCGCTATGCCACTGGGGGTCGGTTTGTATGTGACAAATGGATTTCGTTGAATTTACTTACCTCCATTATATTTTTGTAATTTTCCATAGGTATATATATGAGCTTTACTAAATCTCAAAGAAACAATTTTTTTTATTAGGATAGATCAGAAAGAGGAAATTTTCAGTGAGAGTTACGGTGGAAAAAATTAACACCGGAGTTACATAATTTCTATTTTGTGATTTTCATTCACTCTTTCTACGATGGAAGCATGATGGGCCATGTATGAATTCATCAATTTTGCGTTTTGTGGCATCAAAATAGTTCATTGCAGCAATCGTGATTTATCTTCTGGTGTATAATTTCGTGCAAGCAAGAAAAACTAGTCAAAGAAACTGATGAGAAACTCTATCATCCGTGGCATGTATTAGCACGATAATTATACATCATCAACATCATCGGCTTTTACATCCAAAACACAAAATCCATGTTCACAATAAGTCAATTAATTTTGTTAAATATTTATCTAATTTGGAAAATATTTCTGTTGTCTTAGTTTCACTTTTCCCACGTTGGAAATTCTCCGAGTTCTACAGTATTTAAAATCAAGTACTTGATTTGCAGTATCTCTACATTTCATATAACCTCACTACAACGAGTAGAGTCTTCCACTATAGATGATGCGATAAAAATATAGTTCTTTCCAACATGGAGACTACTTTTAATTTTGGCCTATGACCTTGACCCGTTCTTGCTATTTCAGGATTATATTCATTAAATTTGTGTGCTTTGTGATCGTTCATTGTCTGACCGATGAAACATTCTTTATAATCATGTTGTTAGACACGCCTGAAAAGATACCTTTCCACATCAAAACAAATCCAAAGAAAAACTTTCCCACATTTTAACGACGTAAAACATAGTAATAATTCAGGTTTCTTGAGTTTGTAATTTTCAAACAATAGGAAAATCATGGTTTAACAATAAAGTTTTTTTTTTCACGTCATTTTACAATTATTTTCAAACAAGCTTCCTGCCCACGCTTCATACGAACAGGTAGATACACTTATCATTTGTTATATTATTTCTTCATGTGTCTCTGGAAGACGTTTCCGAATCACTTTTTTTCTACTCCTCATAATTCTGGAAATAATATACGTCTGGGCGTGGTTAGCGTGTCAAGTTGCACTTTCATCTGTAAGTACATTATTAAAATGACAGTCAGTTTCGTAATACGGCTCAAAGAAATAGACAATGTCCTCGTAATTGCAAGTGCTATTGACTAGCTTTCCTCACTCTGTTCACTACTTCCAAATTAAACATTGTTTTTCTTTTGATAAAAAAAATCAGATATTGTGACAGTAAATTCACATGGCACTGTTCACTTTTAATAGCATCTGATGACACGCAAAACCCAAAAGGGTATTTTCAGACTTCAGTAAACTTGTTACATCATCTAATTATTACATATTATAAGGTTTACAGATCATTCGTAGGACATATTCATATTCTGAACTTCTTTGAAAAGTTCGGCTTAATCTCCTTAGAATATCTATTGGGCGATTTCAGTGAATTGTTAAAACGTTCAAAATGGGGAAAAAACTAAACAACTTTAATTCATTCACACTTCTTCGTTGTTACTCAATCTGTCATAACTATTAAACGTAAATCGGATTTTTAACAAACCTGTTCTAATGAATGGCATGATTCTGTCAATAATATAAAAGCTTGATTTGTTTTGCTGTAACAAAACGTTTTTTATTTTCGTATGTATGAAACTTAGTACTCGCATATCGACGAAGGCTTACAAAAATAACTTAAAACGTTTAGAACTTTAAGGTAGGTTGTTTTAGGTTCATACAGTCATTCACCATAACCTATTTAGTTTTTAATATCTGATATTAGAGCAAAAAACAATATAGCTGATATAGAGCACAATATGTATTTACAGAGTACATTTTACACTAGAATAACATCTTCGTGTGGTAATAATAGTGGACAACATAGAATAACACCTTCGTGTGGTAATAATAGTGGACAGCATAGAATAACACCGTGTGGTAATAATAGTGGACAACATAGAATAACATCTTCGTGTGGTAATAATAGTAGAGAACATAGAATAACACCTTCGTGTGGTAATAATAGTGGACAACATAGAATAACACCTTCGTGTGGTTATAATAGTGGACAACATAGAATAACACCTTCGTGTGTTAACAATTGTGAACAATGAAAAATATATAACGTGATAATTAGGTAAACTTACAACTTAATGAGTTGAACAATATGTAAAATTTTATATTTGGTGCCAGAAAATGTTTGTTTTGTAAAAAATATGTGCTTGTTTATCAATCTGTTAGTTACTTAAAATAATGTAATTATTAGGTACATGTACTTTTGGCTCATTCAACAATAATTTCACAAATGATTAGCAAATCAAACATTATTTTCCAACCTATGTAAAATATTATGACAAACAATTTGAACAATATAATAGGCCTAACACTAAAGTCTTATGACAAGCATAAATGTAATTATTCTTCGACATAAAAAGTATACACATCATAAAAATTGTCATTGTATCAAATGACTTATATAAATAGTATTCTGACCACTTTTGTATTTGTTGTATCCTAGCCGCCTGAAGAACTCTGGATTGAGCGAAACGCGTCGTCAGCAATGGGTATGACAACTATAGTGTATTTGGAATACTATTATTATACACATGTCTAATTCTTTAAAACCCCTAAGGGACTAGATTTGGAGAGCAGTGTTTAAAAAATTAAACAGGCCTAATACTAATGTCTTATGACAAATATAAATGTTTGTATACCGTTATAATTCAAAGAATACTTAGAATTTTAAGAATATTAGTGAGAACAAAGAGGTATCATTAGGAATTACCACGATATTCACTAAGTGAAAAATAAACAGAGCTATTCTCTCGTATCTTTGCTAATTATGAAGAAATGTGTTTATTGTTATTTATCTTTATTAAGTACAAAAGAAACAAGGTTATTGTCAAGTGTCTTTATTAAGTATAAAAACAGTTATTTGTATATATCCTCACTAAATAGTAAGAGAGAGATAATATAAAGTGTCTTTACCAAGTAGAGCGATAAACAGTTACTCTCATGCGTCTTTGCTCATCATAAAGAAATGGGGATATTTTAATGTTTCTTTACTAAATCTAAAAGAAACAGGACTGTTCACATATGTCATTTCTCATTAGGTGGAAGCTGGATAATCCACAGCCTGAAAGCATTCGGGTGATTGGATTTTTAAAGATAAAAATAAACTGGGTTATTCCCATGTGCTACACATAGCTACTACTCTGAACAAAAATGCTTGAATCATATAACTACAGATTATTTGGTTTTGGTACAACATTCTGATCGATAACTCCATAGCTGTGGACCAGGAGAAACCTGACCAAACAAATGTAAATATATATCGTCGCTAGAAAACTCGTTCTATCTTTAGTAAACCAACTGTATCGCATATCTATCAAACATCTAGCCTAACTCTTTACTCTTCTCCAGTGATTTCATTTAGATAATTATTTATGCCTGAAATATTTCTTACTTGAATAAAGCTTAAGTATGGTGTAAGTGGCAATTTGGTTGAACTGATCAATAAAGACGAGCTAATTAATTCATGAACCTCCTTGGTGCGTGTCACATATATTTGCATTCCTAGTACGTGTCAGACAAGGTTCATCAGTTTTTATAACAAACTATATATTATGGAAAATTCATCATCCTCGAGCTTTTGAAAGTAGGAGAGGCTTGACATCTCCCGCCTCTTGTTAGTTACGGCTTTGGTCGGCAGGAGAGGCGAAATATTAGGTGGAGTCGGAATATACGAACGAAGCGCCCTCCCATAAACTTGTGACAGGTAAATATAAACATAAACTAATGTTTCTTTGATAATAACACTTAGCCCATTTACCGATGCACTAATAAATGAACCTGAACTAATATAATTTTTTCAGATAAAGCTAAACATATTTGTTAAAAGAGATCATTCACGATCATTTACCGATGCACTAATAAATGAACCTGAATTAATATAATTTTCAAATAAAGCTAAACATATTTGTTAAAAGAGATCATTCACGAAATGTCAATGTTTGTCAGTCATGGATGCTATCATATATTTCGTCATATGTCCAGTACGTACTTTGCAAAAACATATATTTCAGTTCTTGAGACAAGCAAGATTTTTATTCTACTGTTTCTTTAAATTGTTTCAACCTCATTTTGTGCTACCTACAAGATTAATTAATAGTAAGGATATCAGGCCTACGTTTTTCAACCTAGTAGTCACCATATCAACTTATATTTCTTACTATAGTTACTCACAAAGAAGAGAGGAAGAGGTTTTTATTGTTTGTTTTTCCATAACCATCACTCAAGTCATGGTTGAAGTCATACGTTTTGACATTAACATGTGCGTAGCTTTCGAGCCGCCGAAGCGACTGAGTAATACACTTGAGAAGCTGTTAGAAATAAGGACTTAACTTATTATTAATCTGTTTATTCCTTCCAAGGTTGTTTGCGTAAAACATAACTAAAGTGGTTTTTTTTAAGGATTTGTTAGACACCATTTGCTTTTATAGTTGCATTTTAACAAATATTCAATTTTGATAGGATTATCTGAGGAGCGATATTTCGGTACATTTATCCTTTTTTTCATCGTGTAGAAGATTTGTTGCTAAGGTCAACAATAAGTAAAGTTAATTCTTTTGGAATTGTTTGCCTTGATTTCATGTGGTGTCATAGTAACAAGTGACACACCAAGGAATTATTTTTTATTGTTCCGCTGTTAGTGTCGTGTTTTAATATACAACTCTGAGAACTTATGAATGAAAGTCAAGAAGAATATGTTATAATAACTTGATATCTTAAACATCGTTGGCGATATTGTAACTGAAAGCTACTAATGGTCTGGCAACAGTGTATAAACAAATTATTGACCATCAAAGGTACAACAGCGTAAGAAACAAAACCTAAGTCAACTGGACATGACGTAAATTTTCCATACAAAAAAAAAAAGCCGACATGAGATTTTTTACTTTAAATGTTTCCATATTTGGTATTTTATTTCGTAGGTTACTAACGTGTAATTTTCCACCCTTGGGATTAGTAAAACGTTATTGATATTCATATACATTTCCTTGGGAATTGTGATATTTCTTTTGTTCTGCAGAATATAAATATAAAATATGTATTTGAATAAACAAGGTTTTAGAGACGTCGTTCCTTTTTTAATCTGCAATTTTTCTCTTAAAAAAAGGCTTAAAACATCAATGTTATATGACAACATAATGTCAGAAAGACAATTTTCTAACCTAATATTACATATATAATGATTATTACTTTAAAATAACAAATTGGAAATCATTAACTGTGATCTATGAGAAACTTATAATTTAGAATGTAAGAAAACGTAGTTAATAATGATGAGATTTTATGGTGCAAGGAAAACATACTCCCAACATGTTTTTGTTTTATAAGTACAATATTACAAATTGACCTGTTAATCATGTAATTGTGATTACATTAGTTTAAAGTGATAAATTATTTAAAAAAACAATTATGATGAGCCGTAGTACTTTTAACTTCTATCACGTCTAAAATTAATGATACGTTTCAGTCGTTGTGTCACATCTGAAATAAAAATTATTGTATTGACGAGTTGGGGCTTTCCCGTATCGACTTCTTGTATTTCTGCAAATGTAAAACGTATATATACGAGTGTGCGTTTGTGCATTTGCAAGTCTATAGTAGAAATAAGCTTACCAGTTAACAACAATTAGCTTTCTTCTTATCTTTACCTCGAGGGTACGTAAAATTAAACTGAACTATAGCTTTAAGGAAAGAGTAGATTATTCAGTAAGAACAGCCTTCAGACAACTAAATAATTGTCTTCGTCCTTGATTTCGTATTCACGTATTCGGCGTGTGAAAGTGTTCAATAAGTATAGGAAATGGAATAATACTGTTGTACGATGTGAAAGTGTTCACTAAGTATAGGAAATGGAATAAAACTGTTGTACGATGTGAAAGTGTTCGATAAGTATAGGAAATGGAATAACACTGTTGTACGATGTGAAAGTGTTCAATAAGTACAGGAAATGGAATAACACTGTTGTACGATGTTAAAGTGTTCAATAAGTACAGGAATGGAATAACACTGTTGTACGATGTGAAAGTGTTCAATAAGTACAGGAATGGAATAACACTGTTGTACGATAAACTTTTTCTCCTTTATTATAATAAACATTTTTACATACTATAACTAACATTTTTATTTTTAATTACGGTACCGCACATGCTTGCCCTTTCAACCGTGAGAGTGTTATAATATGACAGTCAATACCACTTTTCATTGGTAAAAGAGTAGTCCAAGACTAGCTGCTATTTCTTTAGTCTATCACTTTTAAATTGGGGACGGCTAGTGTAAATACCCCTTTGTGCGAAATTCAAAATCAAGCCAACAAATGTTTTTAATTAATCTTATCTGATTTAGGGTGCCGATGATATTTATCTATACTACCTTTATCATAGTAACACCACTTCATCAGTGAATGTCTTATTAATCTTCTTAAAGCCATAGAAACATTTGCCTTCATGGTAACGCAGTGACTGTACTTCATCCGTTACTCTGTTTTTTTACGTATTTGCACATTCGAAAACTTTTACATCTAATGTATTATAGATACGTCATGTGATCATTAGCTATGTTCTTTGTCTAGTTGAAGTTACACACATTTTAACCTACATAGATCACAGTGGCGTTACTCAGTCATTGTTTTCTTTATCTATTTAATAATACAAAGGTAGTTATCTCCATGGTAACATTCTAACATTATTTCTTCAGTCGCTCTGTTCTTTATCTGGTTGAAGCTACAGAAATGTTACTCTTCACAGACCAAAGTGGCTTTAGTCCATCACTGTTTTCTTTATTTTCCTGATAATACACTATTCTTTATAACTTATTTCCACTATTTCTTCAGTAACGTTGTTCTTTATTTATTTAATGGTTGTGAAGCCTTTTTCTATAAAGTAGCACTGGTCATCAGTATCTGCTCTTTACACGTTTGAGAATACAGAGACCTTTATATCCACAGTGATATTACTCCATCGATAATTATCTTTATTCGCAACTCTTTTTTTTTTTAGTTGTTTAAGTGTATGTTCACTTTTAAGACCTTAGATCTCTTTCCTATATCACCACAGTTTACAATGTATTTCTTTATCACCAGCTCTGTTCTTTATCTGTTTAAAATTATATCCTCTCACTTTTACGTCCTGAAATCTCTTTCTTCCATCACCATGGGGTCACAGTGTGTTTCTTAGTTACTTGTTCTTTTCTCTTTGTGTTGATAACTGCGCTGTTCTGTATCTGTTTAAACTCATACATGCTCATTTTCTCATTCCTAGATCTTATTCTCCCTGATGTCGTTACTGTGTCGTTCTTCATTACCTACTCTTTTATTTATGTGTTTATGATTACTCTACTGTTATCGTGTGTAAACTCATGTACGTTGATTTTCTCGTTTTTAGGCTTATTTCTTTCTAAAAGGCCACAGTGTTTTTCCTTCATTTTCATCTTTGTTTTTATTCACAAGGTATCTTTACGGAGTTATTTACCTTTCTTTTACCTTAAAGGCTTCACGATATTTGTCTTTAATTTCACGATGACTGTCTTCATCGTCAACGTTTTCCTTTATGTGCTTGATTCCAAATCTAATATTTCAAAGAATTTGAACCATCCCTTTACCTTTCCCTGTCACACTCCTATTGTACATTTTTGGATATCTATTTTCATCAGGCAGGCGGCAGCACTGCCTGTGTAACGATGACTTAAATTGTTCATCGAAATGGTAGTTTAAATATCACTTCAATAGGTCATAAACTTTACAATATTATACAGTGTTTCCTTTTATAACAATATCTGTGTAATGACTGAGTCACAATTTCTGGGAATGTCTGTAAATAGCATAGCAAAAAGTTTGAATTTCTTGTTCTTCTTTCTTCTGCTTCTTTTTTATTACATGCTAATTCAAAAATCAAAACAATGATGTCAACCAATTTCACTGAGGTGGCATAGATTCAAACGGAATGTCTTATTTTATAAGTATTATTAATAACTAGTAGTAATTAAAAACATCATAATTCTAGTGTAAACGATGTTATCATTCTCCATGAAGTTAGCTTTTTATAGAAGTAATAGATAACCAATAAATATTACAGTTGGAACCTCATTGTATTTAGAGCTTGGTTATAAATACAACATTCCTATGTCTATTGAAACACTGCATTGAAAAAGAACAAGTAAAGAGAAAACGTTTTAAAAATGGAGGTAAATGTAGGGATGGCTAATATCAATCCTTCAAAAACAATGCAATAATAGGGATGGCATTTGCATCATCCCTACATAATATCATAGGCAAGAATTAACATATAGCAATATATATAACTATTCAATCACATTTGAGTTTAATTTACCATACTTTTGTCTGTTAACCTTCTCTTACACGTTGCTATTATGTAGGGATGGTGCAAATGTCATCTCTACTATCTTGTTTGTATTGTTTTTGAAGGATTAATATTATCCATCCCTACACTTACTTCCTTTTGAAAAGTTTTTTCTTTACTTGTTCCAATCGGATCACTATAGCTTTCCTAATTAATAATTTCTTTCTTTGATTATTTGAAATTAAAAATATGTCTTCTCTATCCCCGCTGTTCCAAAATAAGTCGTCACCAGCTTTAAAACACGTGGTGGTAACAATAACAAAGGCATTCTATTATTAGTTCGTTTATTAATCTTATTTATTTTTTTTCCCATAGTCCTTGCGGACCGTCGAGCCGATGGCAGATCTTGCTCTGCCATCGTTTCTAAAGCTGTTTCTTACGTCAAGGATGCAACACACTTGACAGCCTTCTCTCTTTGAAAGGACGAGCATGTTTGGTGGGACTGGGATTCGAACCCGCGACCCTCAGATTGCGAGTCGAGCGCCTTATCCACCAGGCCATGCCGGGTCCCTTATTTATATAGTTTGTAAAATGTAAGGCGTCATGAAACCATCTGGGAAAACAAACACTCAACTTTGTACATTACGACGTGCCTTAGATATAATTGACTCCTTTTTATTAAAATCACAAGGAAACTTCGGTGTGAATGTATAAATAAAATAAACGACTCATATGTAACTTATTTATGATTTCATTCCACTTTCGTGATAATATTGTTTCTGTTTAGAGAATTTTTTCTGGTTTTTACTGAAATTCATAGCTTCCAGACTCCAATTCTAGCTTACTGTACTCTTAGTTGGTTTCTTTAAAGACTACAAATATAGATTCTGAAAAACATAAGACAGATTATTTGTCCCAAGATTTCGGACATAAACGTACGTAACGAAGTAAATCAATTATCAGGATGACCTCGTTATTGCCGTAACTTCCAGGAGTTCATTAACTAGAGGCATGCAGCATAAAACTAATTAATTGTGACTTGAGGTGGAATTTTATTTATGCACACTAACTCATCCGTGCATATAGATAATTACATGTTCTAGCTTTGAAGTCTTTGGCTGTAAGTAGATCGTTAGTATACCTTTGACAGAGACGCAGCAAATGACGTTAAGATTCTATGTACAGATTTAATCGCAGCTTTTTTTTTGTTTTTTTCGTAGCAGAATAGTCCTAGAAAGTTAGTGATGGCATCCATGGACAATATCATACTTTTAAAGTTCCTTTTTAAAAAACATTTATGCACCAAATGCATTAATTTAATTGTTTGTGAGTTCACAAATTTGTTCATTACCGGGTTTTTAATAATACGAATAGCAAAAATAAAAGAACTACCATCATTACTGTAATTAGTTCCAGTGAGTACTTCTAGGATCCATATGAACTGATATTTTACATAGAAAATGTGTTATTTGCTGGATTTATTTTGACTATTGCTTGCACTAATTGTGGTAACAGGAAAAAAAAACTATTACGCCATATTGAGTGACCTTTTGTATTAAGTCATACTGGATTATTTTTCACATGTATAAAAGACTGGCATTTCTAGTGTGAAATTCATTCCAGTTTCAGGCTTTTTGGCAGTTATTAAAATGCGTTCCAGTGCTAAAGGTATAGTGACTAAAATATTTGTATTTGTTTGTTTGTTTGGAA
>NW_013665834.1:498245-502022 GCF_000517525.1 Limulus polyphemus | reverse complement strand
GTACCACTGGGGGGCAAATATTTGTAACAATATGGATGAGTAGTGATAACTATACGGCTCAATAATAATTATTATACTTCCATTATAAAGATAGTTGTGCATATATGTAATTAGAAACTCATCTAGATATCCTCCACTGGCCGAATCTCGCGAAATATTATTAGGATTAAGGTCGAAAATGTCGTTAGCAGCGAGGGTACTCACCTGATAAAACAATGCATTTTAGTCTTTATAACTAAGAGCGTAAGAAAAGTACATTTTAATTAGCTATAGGCAGTACTGATACCAAGACAAATCTTAGCTTAACTCTTAAGTAAGTGGATTGTTCTATTCGGAAGTTAATATTGATTAGCACGACGTTATCTGCATTCAATCTATTCATGAAGAAGAGCTGTATGGAGGAAATACAGAAACAGATGAACAAGGAATAAGGAGATGTGCTGAAAGAAAATGAGCATTTAGATTCTAACGAACAGGCAAAAGAAACAAACCAATTACACCATATTGAGTGATCTTTCTTATTACGTCATACAGAGTTATTTTTCACATGTATAAAAGTCTGGCAGTTGTGGGAGCATTATAATGTGACGATTAATTCCACTATTCATCGGTAAAGGAGTACCCCAAGAGTTGGAGGTGTATATAAATCAAATATCTAATCAATCGAATAGCTTTGAAACCACGACAAAGATAGACCAGCTTTTTATAAGCAATGATAAATGATAGGTTTCATGAAATTTTCAGCCCCCTTTGATAACAATAATGAACGGAAAAAAAAAGCAAAATAAAATGTCCATTTCTAGAGAGTAGAATTTGCAACAACGCACTTTATTATAGTGATAGTTTCTGGTTTTGCAGTCAGATTTTATTGTAGTGTGTTACCATTTCTCCGGTTTGTCTGTTTAATCAATACCTTTCACGTACCTGCAGAACAATGCGTCATTTATGTGACCTCCCATTATTTCAATCGGGCTCAAGATGAATGTTGTACTAAACAACGGCTGTCTTCCTTTTAGTTGAATAACGCCTGAGCATTTGGTCAGTAGTGTCCACTCCACTATGACCTCCCATTATTTCAATCGGGGTCAAGATGAATGTTGTACTAAACAACGGCTGTCTTCCTTTTAGTTGAATAACCCCTGATCATTTGGTCAGTAGTGTCCACTCCACTATGACCTCCCATTATTTCAATCGGGGTCAAGATGAATGTTGTACTAAACAACGGCTGTCTTCCTTTTAGTTGAATAACCCCTGAGCATTTGGTCAGTAGTGTCCACTCCACTATGATCTCCCATTATTTCAATCGGGCTCAAGATGAATGTTGTACTAAACAACGGCTGTCTTCCTTTTAGTTGAGTAACGCCTGAACATTTGGTCAGTAGTGTCCACTCCACTATGACCTCCCATTATTTCAATCGGGCTCAAGATGAATGTTGTACTAAACAACGGCTGTCTTCCTTTTAGTTAAATAACCCCTGAACATTTGGTCAGTAGTGTCCACTCCACCTTCGTTACTGAAGTCTGGCGAAATTCAAAACAAACCAAACGTTGAGTTAGTAGCTATGTGTTACATTATTTTAGGCTGTTTTTAATATATTTTTACTTTTTCGATTTAAAATTGTAATCATTCTAGATAAAAAGAACAAATCACAATTCTGATTTAAGCGTCTCATGTTATTTATATTCTGCTCTCGTCATTATATTTTTAAAAAGTTCATACATTTAAAAAGTAAAATATACTTAACGTATGCAGTCATAACAAGACCCTGACTTCTGCATAAATTCTAAGTTCCACATTATTTCTTTTCTACACAGTATATTTTAAGTTATACATAGGTTCCTTTTTTTTGTTATTGAACAACGTTTCTTTGCTTTTATAAGTAGGTAAGTTCACCAAATATCTATATAAAATCTTAAATCATCTAAAATCAAGTCTCATATGTTTTTTGGCTTTTTATTGCTGTTTTTATATTTGTTGGTACATGGTACCACAAGAAATCAGACTTTTTTTTCCAAACAAATGTTTGCGTACTATTTTTCATTAGAATTGCAACTTTTATGTTTAGTTGTTTGGGTTTCAAAAATATATAATTGAATAGGATTGCGTATATAAACGTACAAATTCTCAACTTGTAAGTATCAAACACTTTTATGTGTAGCTCCCAATGTATGTTGTCCAAAGCAAAATATTTATCCAGTTTTCTATGTATTTCAGATTTTCTGGAAACAAACCAGATCGTAGATTTTTACGAGTACTGGAGAGCAGTAAATGTATCTATGAAATAGATTTAGGACCATAATACTCTTTGTGGCTCCATCTAGTGATTAGATCTCTATTTGTTATCCTAAAGCAGAAACTGTTTTTGGCCTGTAATGTCGTTAATAATCAAATGTAGTTTATTAATATACCCTTATCTTGTTTCTGCGACAAAATAATAAATAAATAACTTTTTATCAATCTAACATTTTAAGTTCAAGTATTATCCTTTTTATTCTTCATTTCTATTGAATAAGAAAACCAAAGTTTTTTTTTGTACAACTTTTAACCTTGAATAATACATTAATCAGTTCTAATAGCTGTTTCTTTGTTTCTACTGAAAGTGCTCTATTTAACAAGAAGACAAACGTTATACAATTCACTAACATGTTTCAAATCAAGAAAATATAACAACAGTTTCGGTTACTGGCAAGTTCTTTTAAGGCAGAAATCTCAATCTGCATAATAGAAGAAGGGTTTTTAAGGGGTTGAACTTATAGGAGGACAATGCCACATTTTAAAATTTATATTTGATAAGGCATTCTCTATTTGCTGTGTTATCTCTATTAAAATTAGGAAAGAATGTAACAGTTTTGTAGATATATTAAAATGGAAAAAAGTAACTTGAGAAACTTAGTAACCGAAACGTTGTTGTTATCCGGCCAGATAAAGGTACAAGAATGTCGTTATCCGGCCAGATAAAGATACAAGAAACTAGAACAGTTTCAATAATCTGTACGTATGTCTGCCTCTTCACTGTGTTGTCTTCTCAACAAAAAACTGAAATTAAAATTTGAGCATTCATAATCTTAAAAAAAAAATAAGCTTACGTTTCTGATAATAATTCAGATAACTTGAATGATCGAATTACAGGCACTGACATTCAACATAATTGCATTCCCCATGCCCATTCTAATACAAAATATAAAGGCCCGGCATGGCCAGGTGGTTAGGACGCTCGACTCGCAATCTGGGGGTCGCGGGTTCAAATCCCCGTCCCACCAAACATGCTCGCCCATTCAGCCGTGGGGGCGTTATAGTGTGACGGCCAATCCCACTATTCGTTGGTAAAAGAGTAGCTCAAGAATTGGCGGTGGGTGGTGATGACTAGCTGCCTTCCCTCTAGTCTTACACTACTAAATTAGGGACGGCTAGCGCCGATAGCCCTCGTGTAACTTTGCGCGAAATTCAAAACAAAGAAACAAAATATAAAATTAGTGAAATAATAATGTTACAGAAACCGTGAGTATTGAATAAATGCTTTAAGGTTTTTGGCTGCTTATTCACTAAAAGCCACCCAGTGGCGCAGCGGAAATGTCTGCGGACTTACAACGCTAGTAACCGGGTTCATATACCCTTGGTGGGCAGAGTACAGGTAGCCCATTGTGTAGCTTTGTGCTTAATTACGAACAAACAATTATTCACTAAAACCTTCCGTCTTTTAACACAAAAGTTTATGAGAAGTATTTTTTTCTATATTCTTAACACTCTTTAATACATATATATATATATATATAAAC
>NW_013665834.1:496075-497585 GCF_000517525.1 Limulus polyphemus | reverse complement strand
ATTTGCTGTCATGTTAAACTTATATTAAAGTTTTTCTTCATTACCCATTTAAGCCGTCTCCAGCCATTATATATAAACTTGTTTAACATTGAATGACTGAAGATTTACATGGTAGCATGTAGAACCAACAAGTGTATATCGTTCCGAATTAGTACAGAAAACTAAAACTTTTGTTTCGATTTCTTGAATCTGCACTGTTGTGATTAGTAGATCAATCAATACATCACTGTATTTGCCTTCTCTATCAATACAACCTCCTATTCGTCTTAGATACGTTGTGTCTTTTGTAGTTATTACATCGTTATATCCATGAAATATCATAGTAGCCCGTCTCTACTTTCTTGTAACATACTCCGCATACATGTCACAAATTTCATCATAATTCTGACTCCTTGTGTCAAGACGTTGAAAGTAATAAACCATAATCAAATCGCACATTTGTTGGTTCCATCTTCCACGTTTTAGACAAATATTCCAGAAGTTAGCAATAGTAAATACATTTTTGAATTTTTGCACGAAAATATAATTTTAACATGTTATTATCACTTTCATTATTATACATATATACTTTTGAGCAAGTCAGCTAAAGCAACAAATGCAATAAAATCGTATAATTGTTATTTGTGGGGTTTTGTGTCTGTTTTACTTCACCATATAGTAACCTAAATTAATTATGTACTTTTGAAGTACCAACCCCCAAAATTAATTAAATCATACAAGACAGTCTAAAGACCGAATTTAACATGTTAAAATATACATACCAAAAAAAAAAACAAGTATCCAGATCCTCTCATTCAAAAATTAATGAATCAGAGGGAAAGTCCATCTGGACAACGGAGCAATGCTACTGAACAACAACTTGATAAATGTTTGATTACACTTCCATATATTACAGGATTCAGAGAAAAAGAATCCAAAGTACGTTAAAAATCTTTGAGGTATCCATTGTACATACATCGACTACAACATTACGATCTCTCCTTACAAACACCAAGACGCGAACACCAGCTACACATCAAAGAATATAGTGTACAAGGTAGGTTGTGTGTGTGTAATCAAGTTTATGTTGGGAAAACAGAACGCCCAATTCATGTTCGTTTTAAAGAACACACAAGACCTTCTTCAGTACGTGACATACTATCTGGAATATCTGGAAATTGTCTTGATTGTGACCAACTACCAACAACAGTAGGAAAGGAAAATCAAAGATGTTATTTATATCCGAAAAACTAGGTGGAGCGGTAATGGACTGAACGGAGATTGTGACATAGGTTTAACTCCTATATGTAATGACATTTTAAAATTATTTTCATTTGTATAAATAGTGTTACTATTAATGCATATTATAACGGATATTATTATAATTTTCATATCTCCGTAAAGTTCTCATTTTAGACGCCATTTGAAAGTCATTTCTTGATGATTATAGTATTTTGGCACTTGTGTATAAGTTAAAATCATAAATAATATTCAACGTTAAACTGGTACACAGTCAAAACATGTAGAGTCG
>NW_013665834.1:493658-495938 GCF_000517525.1 Limulus polyphemus | reverse complement strand
CGACTCTACATGTTTTGACTGTGTACCAGTTTAACGTTGAATATTATTTATAATTTCATTTCTTGATGCTTTATGAAATTCGTTTTGACTGCTATATGTTATTAACTTTTATTTTTATCTTTTTGTTTTATTTTATGACGTTTTTATTTGGCTTTGTCAGGTACTACGGTGCAGTTTTTTATTTTCTCAACGTTTCACCTTAGGGCTTTAACAAGTGGTAAGCAACTTACTAAATGTAAGCCCAATCTTAAGACTGGGCTTGTGTTCAGTGGGGTGAATATTGTTAAAGCAATATGTAGTCCTGTTTTGGCTCGATATAACAGTAATGACAATTAAAGTTCTATACTGAGGTCCCTAATAAATATAGTTTCCTGTTTGGAACAACTTTTGCTATTTCCATTGCATTTTTAATTTTGAAAAATTGGCCTCCAAAACAAAATTGTCAGACTAAGAAATGCAAAGGTTTTCTTCTTCACATAAGCTACGTCAGGCCCCTACAATAATTATATATATACTTTGCGTGTGTTTTTATATAGCTAATCCACATCGGGATATATACTAGCCGCGACTCCCAAAATAATTTCGGTAGTTTTCGTGATCTTCGCTTGAATTTTGCTTATTTTATCATTTTCACGCACGGCATTTAAGCTACGTTTTCTTGCAGGTATTATATGTTGTATCGATAAATCCCGGTCTACTTGGAAATATTTTATGTGGTCAGATAAACAAACTCACGTAAACGTAACTTTATCTAATAAAACTACAAGTGAAGTAAACAATAAAGTAAAGTAATGGTGCTTATGATAGTGTACAGAGTATGAAACAGTTACGAGTATTCAGTGTACGACACAGTTTTATGAGTTGAAACAAAGAAACTCATAAAAAATAAAACTCATAGTAAAGAAAAAGTAGTTAAAAGGTATTTATAGTAGTCTATGAAACGAATCGAAGCTAAATTATTGCAAAGTAAATGTAAAGTTTTAATGAAGGCAAACTTAGTTGAATATGCAGGAATATCTGAATGTGTGTTTACAAAGTGATAAGCATACGGTTTTGAACAAACTGCGTATACGTATTTTAGACCCAAATAAATCGAGAAAACCCATAGAAATTGTATCAAGCGTAATGTTTATTTTTAAGGGAATTACACACAGGTTAAGTGTTGATTGTGTGAAATACTTTACAAATAAAAAAATAAAAACAACAACAAAAGTTGAAATCGAAGCCAGTCGTCAGGTTATGACAATGACATTGTGCCAACATGTCCCATACTCGTTGCATTGAAAAGTTTGACTAGACAAAAAACAGGTAAGGTAATTCTGAATTGAAAAGCCAATATGTAATCTAGACTCCTCGGACAAAAGCCTTTCTAACAAGTATACACATCTAACAAAATGTATATGTTTTCTTAGCGCAACATCTGTATAGTTAAAAATACACATTAGTTAATACACAGGAATTTATACTGCTTTCAATACTGAACGCTATTTTTAAGTTCCTAATATTCGGTATATGTTCATACAGTAAGGTGTTATTATCATCAAACAAACATTTTATATTTTTATTTTTTTCATTTCACTATAAGACAGCTTATGTTAACATTAAATATAGATTTAAGATATTTACCTAAACTAAGTAGGATGATATATTAATTCAAGATAACCCAAATGTTTACAGCTGGAATTTCTCAGAGACATGATTATTGAGGTGGAAGACCTCAATAGCTCTTCAGCATACACTTCGACAACTTGGCTACCTCAAGAGTCAAGACATTAGGAGCAGTCTATTAGGAAGTACATTCATATAATTACTGTTTAAACTTTAATTTCAATTAAGCAAAATAAGAAACATCAAAGCTTTCAATATGTGATAAAACATTTATCATAACAATTTTGTCCCCCGGTAGGACAACGATATCTCTACGGACTTACCACGTTAAAATACGGGATTCGATTCTCCGTGGTGGACACAGCAGATAGCCCAATGTGGCTTTGTTCTAAAATAAATAAACAAACAAACAGAAGAAAATTTAAAATGTCGTCCGTCATTATATACAACTACGTGGAGCCAAGAGAAACTAGATTTTTGACGGAGTATCAATGGATAAAACTACCTATAATATGACAGTATTTTGGCACTTGTATATAAAGTTAAAATCATAAATAATATTCAACGTTGAACTGATACACAGTTAAAAACATTTTAGTTAGGCCTATCTATGGCCTTCAAAATGTTGACGACTCCTGAGGATGACGTTGTGACGTCGAAACATGTAGAGTC
>NW_013665834.1:475118-492950 GCF_000517525.1 Limulus polyphemus | reverse complement strand
ATGCTTGTTAAATCACTCAATTCAGTTCAAATAGATGTTTGTGCCTTTGGACTGCTGAAACCTGGTCACAGAAACCAAAGCCTGCATGTATTGAAGATTTATGAAAACTATGTCAAAATATTTGTTTCATAAATGGACCCTGACGTGTTCCGCAGAAGCTTTTTACAGTATAAATTGCGATGTCGAACAAAAGTCCGCCATTATTACCATTAGTATGAGCGCAATCGACGATGAGAATTAAGTTTCCAAGGAAACCACAAGACCTGCAACTTAGTTTCATAACAACTGACTCAAAATCTTTGTTCCTATTACCAACGTTTTCTCTATCTGAACCATACTTAATTATACACCTAATCAAATTTGTCGAATCTTCATTGTTTAATTTATCAAAAACTGAGCTTTCTCGTCAGATGTAAGATGGGGTTTTTTATATTGATAAAAAATAAAAACAAATATATATATCTGTTTTATTTTACGTTCGCTGCAAAATTTAACTCTCTAATAGTTCACAATGGGCTATCTGTGCTCTGCCCACCACGGGTATCCAAACCCGGTTTCTAGCGTTGTAAGTCTGCAGACATACCGCTGTGCCACTTGGGGGGGGGGTAGCTTTGTGCTTAATTACAAAACAAAATGAAGAAGGCTTTACATTTGTGAATTAATGAACACCAGATAAATTTTTTAGACGTTTTAAGGCATTTTAGAAAGCAAGCATAGTTAACACACTAATGCCCTAACAGCAGCCAACGACAAGTAATAAAATGTAATTTTTATCATTCTATTATACATTTTATCTTATCGCAGCACTCCCACTTTGTGATTCATATTTATTTATTTATTAAAACAAAAATTTCATATTGAATTTTACAGCTTGATAGAAAAAGAGATCAGTCGACATTGTATGGAATTTCGAGATACTAACAATGCGCTCTCATTTCGCCATCTGTTATCAATGAGTGTTACTATAGTGTTCCAAAAACACGTATTTCAAACTGTACTTTTTTCTTTATTTTTCAGAACTATTGCAAAATATAGTTTCTATACAGCTATATTTCTCAGGCTTCGATTTTTTATAGAGGATATATCAAGCGTTAAAGCCAAACCATTGGGGACATAATGCGTTGATTTAACGCATAGCGTAAATTTTGACTACGCGTTTATGACCCAGTGGTCGGTAGCCAAAGGGCCATAGTGTATTGACTGAACGCATTGTGAAGTTCAAATACACGTTGGATCAATGTGTTGGATCAATGACCCTGTATAGATTAAACTGACAGTGCCAGAAAGTTCTGACCCAATTCAACACTTTTACAACGCTTTGAGTCAATAGGTTATGACCCTGTTGCTACCATTATAAAGGACCATAATGCATGCGGAGTCGAACTTTGACTTGCATCATGTAATTAAAAATTACGATATTTCATTATTTTTAATATTCTCTTTACAAAATGAATTGAAAATGAAATAGGAAATGTTTGAAGGTGTTTTTGGTCATTTCTAAAAGTACATTTATCACGAGGGATTTACTACTGCCTTTAAATCAATGTTCTGTATAGTTTCAGTACAATTTATACACTTTTTATGTAGAAAACTTCTGGTTTTATTAAAATTAACGGAAGATAATAATAATAATAGTCAGTAATCATTTACTATACAAGAAACTGTCAGATGTAATATAAACAAAAGAAGATGAGGTGAGGGTGAATATTCAGCCCACCCACTTTTTTTTGCTGATGACATAGGAGCCTTTGTATCAAAAACCCCTTTATATTTTATGATAAAATTATTTTTATTCACTTTTTTGTAAAAGCTTTTGGTTATTTTGCGAGCAACCAATTTCAGGTGCTTTGAATACCATTAAACATTATATAATTTAACACTTTATAACCTTACGTTGCTGCTGCTAGTATTAAATTAAGCAACATTTTTCTTCATTGTTTAACACAAATCACTGTCGCTTCCTTTTGGTAAAAATTTAACAGACAAGGTAACATCAGGGAAATACTGTTTTGACAGTGTTCACATTAACGCACAATTCTTAACATTGAGGACGGAAAGGTATGTTTCATAATGCGTTTCAGAAGGCAGACTAAGATTACCTTGATGTTGTGTTACGATCGCTTTGACACCACTTGTTACGATCGTGCTATACTCACAGTTCGCTTTCCTTTCTTATCTACTTCTACTTTATTAAGGTTGTACTTATTCCTATCAAAAGCTGACTCATACCGACGTAAATATAACAAATTGCTGTTTATTACTATAATCAATGACATATAGATTTAGAAATAGGGTTATGCAATTATTTTTTGCAAACCTGATCTATGAAATGCATTACGCGACAATTTGACTTTGGTACGGCGCCCTCTGTCCTCAAAATGTTGTAATACTCGGCAAGGACGATTTCGTGGCAACAAAAACATCATGGGCAAACCAAAGCAATATAGGAAACGTTAAAATATTATTACAGGTAGTATGCAATAAGTGAGAAAATTAAAAACCCTGCTATTTTTATGTGTTGTGTTAGAAATATAAGTGACTTTATTTTGCTCAAGTAGTTGGGCCTCTTGGACGTAAATAATTAAAGCGCTAGCGCGAACAGTGTTAGAGCACCAAAGATCATGCCACACAAAGGGACGAGCTAACACCCGGGTAAAAAGAAATATGAAACATCATAGATATAAAAACTGGGACGTTTAAAGATCATATAGATTGGTGTCAACTGATACCACCAACATAGAGAAAATATGAAGCTATTCAAACGTGAGGTAGCTTTAATGAATTTCCATTAAACTGGACAGAAATAATTCATAAAGAAGCTTAACTTTATGGAGAAACGTAATATAACATTTTGTTATCTGTAACAACTTCAAGGTGTAGTACACTTTTAAAATAATTCTAAGGTTCTAAGTAAATATTTAACTCATCTTTATTGCTAAATAATAATCTAAGGATAGTTTCTTTGTTTGTTCAAAAAGAAAGGGGAAAGTAGTTTGTTTACGCCTTCTTAAGTGCCTTTTACGAATAAAGCTGTCTATTAATAAAAAATACTCTCGTTAAATATCTGTCCTAACGTCAAACTTGCATTAAATTTTCATACAAATGATATTGTTTCTCAGAAGATACTCGACAATGAATTAATTAACTAATTTATTTCTTCCATTTACTTTTTTGCTATTGCATTTTATTCTTTCAATTTTCTATTCTTCTTCTACATATGTACATATATCAACATGATGTCCTTGTCCTCTAGTGGCTCAGCGGTAAGTCTGAAGACTTAAAACGCTAAAAACTGGATTTCACAACACAGATAGCCCATTTGTCTTTGTACTTAATTACAAACAAAAATTAAGATTATTATTTTGTGGTGACTTGTCAGTTTACAACACAAGATAACCCATTTTGTATCTTTGTAATTAACTACAAAGAAAAATTAAGATTATTATTTTGTGGTGACTTGTCAGTTTACAACACAGATAACCCATTGTGTATCTTTGTATTTAATTATAAAAAAATAAGATTTTTATTATTATTATTATTTTGTGGTGATTTGTCAGTTTACAACACAGATAACCCATTGTGTATCTTTGTAGTTAATTACAAAGAAAAATTAAGATTATTATTTTGTGGTGACTTGTCAGTTTACAACACAGATAACCCATTGTGTATCTTTGTATTTAATTACAAAAAAAATTAAGATTATTATTATTTTGTGGTGACGTGTCAGTTTACAACACAAGATAACCCATTGTGTATCTTTGTAGTTAATTACAGAGAAAAATTAAGATTACTATTTTGTGGCGACATGTCAGTTGGTGTTGATCTTTTTCTTGGGAGTTGAAAATTTATAAGTTTTTACCAGGATTAGAAATTCGCGTCGTTCAGTCGGCCCTGACCAGCTAGGGGGCTTTGGTTTGGTTTGTTTTGAATTTCGCACAAAGCTGCAAGAGGCCCTAATTTAGAAGTGAAAGACTAGAGGGAGGGCAGTTAGTCATCACCACCCACCACCAACTCTGGACTACTCTTTTACCAACGAATAGTGGGATTGACCGTCACATTATAATGCCCCCGACGGCTGAAAGGGCGAGCATGCTTGGTGGGACGGAGATTCGAACCTGCGACCCGCAGATTGCGAGTCGAGCGCCCTAACCAGCTGGCCATGCCAGGCCAGCTAGGTGGCCCATGGGCCGACTAGAATAGCGACAAAATAGTGTAATAGGGTTGGTTAGAATTTTAAGCATTTTAACTTTGTATGAAACACATATTTCTCTATTTTTTTCCTAAAATCATAGTTATGTTTTTGTTTTGTGAACGTATTTTCTTTACTTTAGTCTCCTCAATAAAACCTCCAGCTTTCTAGGGATCTCTCGTTTATATTTAGGTATATGAAAAATCCCGATGACGTCTGAAATGGAAAAGAAGTTTCTGGAACATGTAAATGGCTGGGTCGATCTAAACGAAGTGCGACAATTATTGATATATAAACTGAAAAATAACTTACTTCTTGGTAAGTATTAAAATTTAAAATCAGGTTGCGTTATTTTATTTTATTTTTTGTATGTGTGTGTGTTTATCTGAATTGATATAAAGATTATGTACATTCCAATAGTGATATAAAAAACAGTTATTTTCAATTAAATAGTTTTATTTAATGTTACACATATATGCACATACACGTTTGAAATTGTTCTTTCCAACATTCGCACTTGCAATTGATAAAATGGAATTAACATTTGTATATCTATATGTGTGGGTTCTTAGAATGGATTAGTTAAACCTGATAAGGACCATTCAGAATTTTTGTGAAAGACCGATTAGAAATTTTGCTAATGTCGGACCCTAGTTTTTATGTCTTTATTCAGATATATTCAAGTAATCTTGTTATGCAGTTAGGATTCAACTTCTTAAAGTTCAAGTATAGGAAATTACATCACGCCATGAGAACTGAGGATGAGAAATATTTTAAACTAAAAATCGATAAAATAATGTCACGTTAATGATATTTGGTTTAAAGTTATTATAACTTACATATTAAAGGTCTGCAGGTGCTGTACTATGCTTAAAAAATTCAGGAAATTCACAAACACTAATTATTACGTTCAGGCTAAAATCAAAATTAGCGATTTTAACGTAAAACATTCAATGCCCCTATCAGCTCAACCATAAGTGTGACAGTTTATAAAGCTAAAAATTGGGTTTGATACACGCGGTTGGCAGAGAAAATATCACCCATTCTGTATATTTGTGCCTAATAACAGACAAAAATAGAATTAAATCAATAAAACTCTGATTTTTTTAAATTTGTGGAAGAACGACTAAAAGTTTATTTTCTATAATATTTTAATTCAATGATGTAATTTTAACCTCGAGGTGAGAGGCACTCATCCAAGTGTGATAGAATTAAACCAACCAAGAGACCATCCAGCTAAGTTTAATAGATAATTGTCAACAATAAAGTTATATTCACTATTTGATCTCTTCACATTGTACCTTTACTACTTTCCTGTCCATGTTAACACTTGTTATGTGTTAGAATTTCAAATAGTCCGAAGCCGAATTAACTGATAATTTACATTTAATAGTTAAATTGTACTTTGGATTTATTATTTAAATAAATGCAGATATATAGTCAGTTTATGATATTTGCCAACAAGATTGATACACGGTTTTCTTTTTTAACACAGATACGTTTTAATATACACACCACAGTACAATTTACAATAACAATCATTACTAATAGTTATTACAAACAACGATTTATAAACAAAAGTTTCACAAACTTACAAACAATATAAAATATTCTTTCTAGTTTGGAACTCCCTTGATATCTTATCGAGGGTTTATAATGAGCGAGTTAATAACGAGTTGATGTAAGTACGATTCGCCGGGAAGCTAGCTAGCTTTGTCCGTGGCAACTCACCCTACGTTTTCCACCGTTGAATTTATATAATGTCTTCGTAGAAATACTAATGTCCGATGATAATTCACTGAAGTTAGACGATTTGTAATGTTCGAAATTTATAAATATTCCTGGTCAAATATCTCAAGTTTTCGATTGATAAGCGTTCTAAAAATCACAGTTATAGCTTTCGAAGTTTATAGCACACTGATTATTAGCGAACTACTAATAGACACTCTCTTCTGGCGGTCGCGTTAGTTATAGGCGTGGGAACGTTTTCTAGAACATTCAGTCTTACGTAACAACACAAGTCTTTACGTCTTGTTGATTTTTACTCTCTAGATTCTTCTACAACTTTGGAGAATAGGCGGGAGTTTCGCAATACATACGTAACACGACAAGCTATGCATGTTTTTAAATATAAACTTAATCTAAACAACGTCGATATTAAAATAAATATATAATAACAAATTAGTTACAGTGTAAACAAATCTTACAGTCCACCCATACCTCGATGCTGAGTATTTACCTATTTAGCATCAGTAAATACCACAAACTAAGTTCATAAGTTACTACCCAGCCCTAGTCAAATATTGATTCTTTCAGAGTTTATTTTATATGTACTTCTTTCTTCTTTTTGATTCTCTGGTTATTGTAAAATGTGTAAATTGTGTTCATTGAAGGGTATTTTCCGTGACCACATAGAGTTTGACTTCAAACTCATACTCTAGGCATTTTATTGAGAGCCACTCTGGCTACATACATGTACAGCCATGGCAAGTAGACCAGAAAAAGTACTGTTGTCCCAGAAGAATCCATGTCAGATGTATTAAAACAAATTGCAGAGTCTGCTACACTGGAGCTGTAGATTGAGTTTTAGTGACTGTCACGATTACTTGGAGCTAAATCAGCCATTGCAGTAGTAATACCTTGAGCTTACAGCCTTACACAGTCATTCAATGTTCCTGAGACCCCTCCATGAATTGACCAATAAGAAGCACATCATGGACAGCAGGTGATTGGCACAGGACGGCCATCGTAAGTAATGTTGTCAGATAATCCCTGAAATGGTCCAATTCTGTTGAAGTTCACAATCTTGAGATTTGAAGTTGGCCATATGGATCATTTGGTTCTCAATAGGGTCGAATCTGTGGCACAACTTAGTGATGACCATGTTCCAGTTATTAAAGTGCTCCTGATTAGATCAACTTCTTTAAGAAACTGAGTGTTGAAACATTCAAATTCAAGTTATTTGTTGAACCACTTGTCTCTAAATTCAATCATTCCAAAAATACCTGACTGATCATTTTAAATGAAAATGTCCAGATTCTTCATCTACATGCCTTTAAACACCGAAGCGTTATCCTATTTCACTTTATCACCACTGTAAAACACTACTTTGGATAGGTGCCTGTTGTCAGCATGTACATAACTGTGCTTCTAAGACATTGCTAATGTTTGTGGAAGAATCTCCACATCTTTTTCACGTTTGAAGACATACTTTGATAAATGATGAGTTTTCAAGTAAGATCACAAGCAGAACATCTTGAAACGTAGTCATAGATATCATTTTGGATTCTGCAGCAACTTCAGCTGCTTGGTGTGAAGACTCCTGACAGTTCCAAGGGTGCACGTTATCATTTGGAGAATTTTCCTTTCTCATATTCATGGTTTGTAGCTTTTCTTAGAAGAATTCATGCACCACACACACCTAACTTGGTGTACCAGGACACACTTGGTAGTGCCTGGGCTAGACTATGAGTGCCTAAATGTTCATAGAGGCCACCCCAATTGATCTTTGAATACCTAGGCCAGTCATCATCATAGTTATCCATTTTTGCTATTCTATGCTTCTAAGGTCAAGTTTATGTAAGAGCTGCAGTTTCCTCTAGTTTTATCAAATTCTTCATCCTGATGACATATTAGGAATGTTATCATACATGTTACTTTGGCTGGATAAAATCCTAGATCTAAGTGAGGGATGCCTATATTTCTTCCATTCTTAAACCATTCTCTACCTCAGTTTCTTCCTCTCCATTAGTGGCTTACCTAGTGTTGTATGGGAGATTGTCAGTATGCTGTTGGATAAAAGATATTTTGGTAGATGCTGGAGATTTGGGAGGGTCAACAATAAACAATGGATGTAACTGTCATAGCTAGTGAAAATTATTGAAACCTGAGTTGGATGTGATCATTATCTTGGATGGGAGCAGCAGTCAGTTTGAATCCACAAGAATATGGCTATTTTGGACAAACACAGAATGTGCATTACATGGCACACACCTGTGGCAATACATGAACATGAGGTTGGAGTTTTAGTGGAAACTGAAAGAGTACAGACTTTATCTGGAGTTTCTGTTTAGCAGGTACCTGACATAATAAATTTTGAAAGGCTTAAATATGACTGGAGATGTGTGTTTCCCAGTTCATCTTGGTACTGTTACTCACCAAACGCTGTTATTTGTCTCAGATCCTGGTTCGTTCATTAATACCTTAAGGATGGACCTAATGATGAAGTTGTGAGCCTGATAGTGTATTAGGAAGGTCTCCTGCAATAATGCATGCAACACACTGAGAATGATATATCAATGTAGTCTACGGAGATCTAAAACCGGTTATATTTCAAACTTTGCATAGTGCAAATACTGAAGGACGCTAGCAAATATCACACATCATCGAGAATGTAAAGAAACTGTCTTTCTAGAAGAATTCACAAAAGAACATTGAAATATAGGGTACATGCTCTACTGTTGGATATACAAGACTGCTTAGTTTAAGATTTATTACTTAGTTTATTTAGTTGTTAAATATTTAATGATTATATGGTTTTCCATAACAAGATTGTTAAAAGTTGATTATTTGAAAAGCGATAGTTGTGATAAGTTACGTAACTCTGAGTCGTATGTTGTGTATACAGTTTGATTGTTGTACTAGGCTTTAGTAATATTGTTGACGTCATCTTACTCAAAGCTTCCAAGTTTTCTAGTTATGTGTAATATTGTTGCTACTAGAGGGCTAGATAGCTCTAGATTTTTCTGTCACATGTTATAAATACGTGCAGATACAGTAAGCTGAGGAAGATATAAAAAAGTTAGTTTGTGAAAGAAAACGTGAAGTTAGCCAGCATGCGAGTGATTAATAATTTCTATAGTGTGTTTCACAGCTGTATTGAACAACAGAGATAGGAAAAATAATTTGTCTTGTCAACTGGGTTCTAAAGTAACTGAACCAGATTTTGTGGATTTTGGACGAAAAAAAAGACACAATTATTTAAAGCTCTGGATACTATTATGGTAACCAACAAATTAAGTCAGAAAACGTTAAGTTAGTGAAAGTGAAGTTAGACTGCGTGGTTGTTAGTTTAGCCATAATGGGCGATATTTTAAAGTGAGTTTCACAGTTTAACAGAAATAAGGAGAACCATTTGTCTTGTCAAATGCTGCTCTAAAATAATTGAACCCGCCTGTACTAGATACAACTGTGTTAACACACGGGGTGGTAACGTAAGTGAATCTATCACAGATTGTGCAGTACAAAACAGGGTAGAGAAAAATAATTTATCTTGTCAGTTGGGTTCTGAAGTAACCGAACCAGACTGTGTGGACTTTTGACGTAAAATAGAATTATTTAAAGCTCTGGATACAACTGTGGTAACCCACAGGGTAACCGAAGTGAATATATTACTGATTCTATTGTGATAAAAGAGTAAAGAATAAATAATTATTCCTGCCAATTGGGTTCTAAAGTAACTGAACTAGCCTGTGTGGACTTTTGACAAGAAAATTGAATTATTTAGAGTTTGAGATACAAATTTGAAATCCTATAGCGTAAATAATTTTTGTACATACGTTTGACTTGTTTTGAATATATTATTTTAAAAGAAGTGGATTGTGTGCTGTCCGTTTATTGTTGACATTTATCGCCAACAAGTCACAGACACCTACTGTAAAAGAATCCCAGCTCATATTTAAAACCCTAACATCTACCATATGTATTGTGTAAAGTTAATTCGGTCATTTCATGAAAAACTCCATCAGAGAGTTGTAGGTTTTCCATTAGAGAAAATTACCTGGGCATAGTTACTTCTCTTCTCAGAACTGAGAAACATTATCGATATGCTTTGTTGTTGTTGGTTGTTTTTATCAAGTAGGCCAAAAGCTTATCTATTTGTTGTTAATGTGTTTCTTGAACATTGGATAACACTATTCAGAGCACCTGAATACAAAGATGAAGAAGCCAGGTTCGAGAGACAGAATTGTCTTAAATGTTGGGCATGATCAAAACGTGCACTTCTCCTTACAAGTTTTACTTTAACAGTTTCATTGAAAGGGCGTTACAGATTGTGAAATGGATGCTTCTTACGTTTGAGCCCTCAACAAACCAACGGTAATAAATATCTAGCATCTATCATGTGATCATGCCGTGCAATTGAATAAGTCAATGGATTGTTTCCGAAGTATCCTGTAACAGTGGTTTTGTTGTATGTGTGACTTTCACTCGTTACAAATTATATTATTTATTTACAGGATATTTATGCAGTCGTGGATTAGGCGAAGTAAATGATCCGAGAAATGACGATACTGGATTCAATCACTCAGGAAGATCAGGGTCTGATATGATCAATTTGAATGGCAGAGGTTGCATCTTAAAGATGGTCACATGGAATGTCAGAACCCTTTATCAAGCTGGTTAAAATAAATGAACAATATCAA
The DNA here is from genome assembly GCF_000517525.1 of Limulus polyphemus. Taxonomy (NCBI): domain Eukaryota; kingdom Metazoa; phylum Arthropoda; class Merostomata; order Xiphosura; family Limulidae; genus Limulus; species Limulus polyphemus. The sequence goes on along the minus strand of NW_013665834.1, from coordinate 482,339 downwards.
GACTGATATAATGGGAATTGCAGAATCACGTTGGATAGACAACGGGAAAATCATCACAGTTAGACACAACATCTACTTCTCCGGGAGAAAAGAACATAGTAGAGGAATTGATCTCATCATCAGGAAGAAATACGAAATAGTAGTACAAGACTACTGGCCTATATCCGACAAAGTATTATGTTGAAGATATATGGCAAACAGTTTGACATCACGGTAGTACAAGTATATGTGCCAATGATGGATAGCTCTGAAGAAGAAATTGAGGCATTCTATGAAGATGTGGACAGAGCTATAAAACAAGCGAAGACAACGGATGTGATCATCGTAATGGGAGACCTCAATGCCAAAGTGGGCTGAGAAAGGAGTGGAAATAGCGTGGGAAATTATGGCCTTGGGCAAAAGAACCATAGAGGGGAGAAGCTTATACAGTTTTGTCAAGAAAACAACATGTACATTTCAAACAATTTGTTTAAGAAAGAAAAGAGAATACTATACACATGTAGGAGTCCTGGGGATATACATCGTAACCAAATTGGTTATATAATGACAATGAATAGATTCCAAAACAGTGTAAAAGATATCAAAACACAACCTAGTGCAGACATTAATTCAGACCACATCCTCCTAGTAACCAAAGTCAACATCAAATTAAAGATTCCCAAGAAAAGACAACTCACTGATTAACTAGATCTGGACAAGTTGTAAGAAGAAAACACCAAAGAGCAATCTGCAGTTTCAGTTACAAACAGATATGCCTCACTTCAGAATGAGCAAGTAGAACAGTTTCCAGTTGAAGTAGAAAGAATAGATCGACACTGGAACAATTTAAAGGAAAGCATCAAACTAAGTGCCAAAGCATTATTACCTAAACGGGAGAAAAGAAAAACTATGGGTGACAGATGCTATACCTGAAATGATAATCAAGAGAAGGGAGAAGAAAAACACACCAGAGTATGAACTCATAGAAAATAAAATAATAACAGCTTGCAAAGAGGAAAAGAAACATGGTACAATAAATGGTGTAATGAAATAGAAGAGCAAGAAAGAAATTTCCAGATTAAAGAAATATATGTGAAAGTGAAAGAACCCACACACAGAAATAAAGGAAGGAAAGCAGACGGTTGTTGTATTAAGAACAAAGATAGCACCATCTTGTTTGAAAGGAAAGAAGGTGCTAATTGTTGGAAAGAGTATATTTCTGAACTGTATGATGGTATCAACAGACCATTATAGTATGAGCTGGGTAATAATACCAGTCTATAAATAAAGGAAGGAAAGCAGATGTTGGTTGTATTAAGGACAAAGATGGCACCATCTTATTTGAAAGGAAAGAAGTTGCTAATCTTTGGAAGAAGTAAGTTTCTGAACTGTATGATGATATCAACAGACTTTTATGGTATGAGCTGGGTGATAACACTGGTCCGTATCTACTCGAGTTAGAAGTTATGTAGGCAATCAAGAGTCTAAAAAATAAAAAAGCACTAGGAGAGGATGAGATTGTTGCTTAATATCTAAAAGCCGTTGACGAAGATAGTATTAAGATTATTACAAATCTGTGCAATCGAACTTACAACAGTGGACACCTAACATATGATCTGAGGCACTCTCTCTTTATTAAAATCCCGAAGAACCCAAAAGAAATGGAGTGCTCTGAACATAGGACTATCAGCCTTATGAGCTACTTTATTAAAATCATACTTAAGATCATCATGAGGTGAAATAACAAAGTCATCGAGGACAACATTGGTAAAATTCAGTCAGGATTTAGACCAGGCAAAGGCACAATGGAAGGAATATTCAATATCAGGAGAACCCTTGACAGATATTTATCTATTAATAAGAAAGCCTACATCTGTTTTATTGACTATAAAAAGACATTTGACAGAGTATACCACCAGAAGCTAATGGAAGTTATTGATAAGATCAATATAGAGGATAAAGACAAGAGGTTCATTCGAAATCTATACTGGCAGCAGACGGTATCAATCAAGCTGGATGATAATGAAGCAGAAGAATTTCTATGAAAAGAGGAGTACGACAGGGGTGTATAATCTCGCCAAAACTTTTAACTTGTATACAGAGAACATTTTCAAAGACATTGGCAAGCTACATGGAGTAAGCATTGGTGGAGTGAATGTTACAAATATCATATATGCAGATGACACTGCTTTGATACCAGAAACAGAAGAACTACAGCAGATTGTAGATGAAGTCAAGATAAGAAGCACAGAATTTGGACTCAGAATGAAAACCAAAAAGACAAAGACGATGATAGTAAGCAGAAAACATCAAGACATGGAAAGGATAAACGGGGTCTATCTGGAGCAGATGATGAGATTCGCATATCTAGATCAAATCATTACAATGGATGGTAAATGTGACACAGAGATAAGAAGATGAATAGAAATTGAAAGAAACACCTTTTGCAAAATGAGAAATGTCTTGGCAGCAAAAAGCATTTGCGTCAAAATGCAGAAGAGACTAGCTAGATGCTATGTGCTGTCTACTTTTATATATGCTGATAAAACGTAGGACAATCAACAAGGATATGGAAGAGAAGATCATTGCATTTAAAATGTGGATGTTCAAAAATGTTGAGAACATCTTACCAAGACAGAGCCACCAATGAAGAGGTACTTAGAAGGATCAACGTTACTTAATACATTAAAACAACGAAAGTGTAGATATTATGGTGGTGTGGTCAGAGAGCAGGCAATACAGAAAACATTACTGGATGGGCAAGACCAATGGAAAGAAACAAAGGGAAAACCAAGAAGGAATTGGATGAAAGACATATGAATGGGTACAACTGGACTACGCAGGATGCGTCAGAGCGGCACAGGAAAGGAAGACATGGCACACCATGACGGCGAACCTTCTGTAAGAGGATGCCAACTCCAAATCCAGAGTTAGACCCAGAAGTCACCAACTAGAGGAAATTTATGTAAAGAATAAAGAATTCACTTGGAGACTGATATCACATATTAACACATATTTATTTATCACAGCATGTGCACGTAAGTTTCTAATAAATTGAGCGATCTTTTAATAGCTGCTCTAAGATACTCATTAGTAACTCAACTAAACTAAGTAGCTTATCAATTAAATCGATTCTATTCATCTCTGATAACATGATAGAAGTACTGCCGTACCAGACTATGTGAGCATGTTAATACAATTTTCACAAAGCTTGAGTGGCAGATGTTTTCTACAACAAATAACGCAGACATTCTCGTTTTTTTTAGTTAGGTGTTCACTTCTCTCGCTGGACCCCTGAATCAGAATCAGCAACTCTTCGATACCATCTATAACACCTGGGTCTTTATAATCTGCAGACCAGATGTTGGCACTGTTCCAAGTAGAACCAAAACCATAAACGCAGCACGTGATTCTAACCTTAACTCAACTAATTTGCACACGTTATTATACCTTCTTTCTTTGTTTTGCACATGTCACCAAAGCTTATTGATTTTCTTACTTCTTAGAATTTAGCTCCTCTTTCTCAGTGCAACAATTATATTTTCCGGATGTGCCTAGATTCCAGGCCACTAGACTTCAGCATGCACGTGTTCTCTTAGCACAGGCAACCTCTCTCTCTATAGTTCGAATGCCCTTCTATGGTTCTATTGTTTCTTCACCTCTGAACTCTTTTCCGCACGTGGCGTATAACATCTCATCCACTCCCTGACAACTGTGTCTTAATCCTACTAAACATCCTACCCACGTGTTGATTTAATAGTGTCTGATTTACAGGGTTATAATGAACCACGTGTTTACTATTTAATATTTCAGTCCTGGATTCTCGCTTTTAATCAAACATGTATCCCCTTTACTCTGGAATGTTTTGTTGATTTATCTGGTCATCTAACACATGCTATATCTCCATCGTAATTCAGTCTAACATATTCCATACCAGTCTGTTTTACAGAAAACGGTATAATAAACTAAAACATTCACTAAATAAACGATCTTTGAATAAAGAGCGGAACTATGAGTGAAACTGATGTATTGACCTCCAATAACTGCAGATAAACTGTACTGTTAACAGGAAATTGTGACATGTGTACATATTTGTAATAGTTGATGCATATTGATTTGTTTATTAATAGTAAAAATAAAGCTGCTGAATACTAAAAGAGATGCTACAACAGAAAAGTAGAGCAATAGAAATTTGAGAATAGTGACTAGGCATTGATATGGTAAGCACCTGTAGCATGTAATCAACTCAATTCTTGTAGTTTTATGTTAACAGATCAGTAATATAAATTACGAAGTAAAAATATTTAGTGATGCATGTAAACACATTGTATATGTTGTCATGCTGAAGCTCTGCGTCATCAATGGGTTTCTTGGGAACAGGTTTCTCTGGCGATCCGATGTTGATGGACAAACTGACTAACAGTTAGTGCATAGTGTGATGTAGATCTTGAATTAGCTGATGAAACATTAGATGCTGGCAATATATAGCTGACAGTCTGTGAGGAGTTAGGTGAGGAATTGCCTGTAAAAAAATGATGTACCTGCTGAGATGAACTTCTAAGACACCAATGTTAGCTTCCTAATTGCTATGTCTGTAGTTAATTTTTGGACAGGTTTGGTAGTTAACATGCTAGACTTATAATTTAAGAGTTGTGTGATCGAAACTCTGCGCAGGAAATGCTCGTACTTTCTGCCGTGACAGCGTTATAATACGAAAGTCAATCCCACTTTTCGATTAGAGTAGTCTAAAGTTGAAGGTGGGAGGTGCCCTCTCTCTACTCTATAGAGTAGAGATTGATAGCACAAAAATCCTTCAAGTAGCTTTGCATGAACATAAAAAAACAAAGTTCTTTGGAGGTTGAAGCTGGTTGGTTGACAACTCAGTGACTAAGAAAAGATACCGTGTTCCTTATTTGCTAAGTTATTGAGTAGTTCACGGTAGAATTTCTACAGGTCATTGTGTGATCATCATCGTTCTAAAACAGTCAGAATAACCAGTTAACTGATAACGCAATAGCTTCCTGGGCTATCAAGAATTATTTGGAGATGAGACATTATTGTGATATCCTGCTTTAATCACTTGATTGATCCACTGAGCTGAAGTGCCATTTTTTCAGAAGAGACTGCATGATACCGCTATATGAACAAAGCCAGTGTAACTGAAATTAGATAAGCTCCTGGAACAATAATGGTTAATCTTGATTGTTGGTGATCACTGGGAATCCTGACTTACCAAAAGGTTGAAAAAACACTTTGCAATATTCGCTTTTGCAAGCACTCAAGTTAAGTATTGTGATGGATGTTGGCAGAAGCTTACTGTAGAAACACTATGAGTTATCTTGCATGATAACCAACGTGATTTTGTGTTACTTCCTAGTAAAATATCATACCCGTGAGTCTGGTGCATCTATACCAGGCTTTGTAAGGTACAGGAAGAGAAACGTGCTTAACCACAGCATAAGAAACTCACTCAAACTGTATAAGTCTTAATAGAATGCGCGCCATTTTGATAGATTTTTTTTCTCTGGTGTAGTGGGGTTTCTAACTCTCAGATGGCAGCACCTGCAAAAATATTTTTGCAGCTCAAACAAGGTACTACGCTATGACGGCAAAATTCATTTTTCTTGTCATCCTTAGTGCTTCTACTACTTTAAAGTGTATTTATGTGTGTGTGTGTGTGTGTGTGTGTGTTTGACAAAATGGAATGCAGTCTAAATGGTAGATTATAACAGTTATTGTTCTTTCTTTTGATTGTTTTAGTGACTACACTTGAGCTGGTATTGTGCTGACTCAGACGTTAGCACATAAAAGAAGTACACGGTATGTGTATTCCAGCACATGAGAACGGTAACTGATCTTGTCATTTGTTGTCATAGCTATCAGATTTGCTGCTGTATATTGATGGCATATACTATGAGTATGTATGCATTAGTTAACAAGTAAACTAAAAATAGCTTTTCAAAAGATTACGTAGGGATGGCTAATATTAATCTTTCAAAAACAATGCAAATAAGATAATGGGGGTGATATTTGCATCATCCCTACATAATAGCACAGGCACAGAATGTAGTAGAATGTTAACAGACAAAAATGGAATAAATTCAACTCAGTTGTGATTTAATAGTCACAGATATTGTTATATGCTAATTCTCTGTATTATGTACATTTACTTTTTATACAAAATCATATATTTTTGAATTATTGTATTGACTACACGAATGTATTTCTAGGTTTATTTGTGTTTGGATTATATGTGTGTGTGCGCCTAATTTTAGTTTTCTCTATCCTTTTAGCTTTTACCAATTACTTTACCTTATTTAAAGTCAATTCTGTTTCATTTAATTCTATTATGCTATTTTAATTTTTCCTTTTTTGACAATAAATCGTTACTTTTTGATGTATAAATGTATTTCGTTTTTGTTTTTTTTTATCTTTCTTGTGTGTTTGGCCAGTTATAGTATTCAGTCTACCTTGCACCCCTTTTTTTAATTTTCTCAGTTATGTGTGGTGTATTGAATGAAATTTTTGTTTTACTTCGAATGGGTGCCATGGTACCTTGCGTGTCATCTAAGGAGATGATTAATGGAATCTATAGTTTTGATAGTTAGTTAATTATTGTGGCCATTTAAACATAATCTTGAAAGTTCGCACCTAAAAAAGGCGATGTCTGGCAATTCGAAGATGCCAGATTTCATCATTCTATAGCTAGAACTTTATTCAGTTATATCCAAGTAAATTTTAAAAACAGTTGTGTACATGTGTTCTGCAATTAGTTAATACCTTTGTGAAAATGATACAAATAGTTAGTTATAAACTGGTTTAAATAATTTTCTTCGGTTGTGATTGCATGCTACAGTAGTCATTCTATAGAGCTTTCGTACATGTTTCGCAATGCTTCTTTACTGTTGCTCCTTCGGATTGTGGGTGATACCCAAATGAAGGGGTGGTACAGACGTTTGTACAAATTGCTATGAGATGACAGTTTATCCTTCTTTGGATATGTAAATTAGGAAGATACTAACATAGATGAACTACGATTGCGTTATACCACTCTAGGGATTCGGTTTGACTTAATAGAATGGTATAGATAAAATCCTTAGTCAAGAAGAAAAAGTGTTTCTGTCTTGTTTGGTGCAGATGAACAGGTTGTCCAAGAATTTTAGAAACGCCTTTTAAAAATCAAACCCGATCAATTGGTTCTCGCTTCTCTAGAGATCACACCAATGATTTTTATGGAGTGTT
>NW_013665834.1:423119-474203 GCF_000517525.1 Limulus polyphemus | reverse complement strand
AGCTATGTAAGTTTCTAAATATACATTTAATCTAAACAAACGTTGATATTAAAATAAATATATAATAATAAATTCGTTATAGGGGTTTCATAAAGAACATAGCTCAAGCTAGTGAGGTTGCGAGTAAGGATTATTTGAGTCAAAATATCCAAGATGCCTTCTCAAAGCTTACTCCTGCAGTATTGCAAAACATTTGGCAGGAAAATGGGTACACACTAGACAAATGAACTATGGTGACTGTATGTGGTAAAACATTTTAAACGTTATTCTTGCACGTACAACAAACTTTATATCTCTATATTAAACAGTTTTTCTGTTATGATTTTTCCAAAGTGTTTCCAAAAGTCTTGGCCATCCTGTACTTCTGCTGACCCAGCTCCAATAGCCCTTAGGTGGAAAACCTATTTAACGTTGACATTTAGCAATTAAACTTAGGTGGTAAACCTATTTAACGTTGACATTTAGCAATTAAACTTTGGTGGAAAACCTATTTTTCGTTGACATTTAACAAATGAACTTAGGTTGTAAACCTTTAAGTTTGTTAAGCAATATGTTTAATTGCTAAATGTCAACGTTAAATAGGTTTTCCACCTAAGTTTAATTGCTAAATGTCAACTTTAAATAGGTTTACCACCTAAGTTTAATTGTTAAATGTCAACAATAAATACTTTATTCCATTATTTCTTCAATTGTGTTTGAGTCTTTCTTTTTATTTTTCGTGTTCCTTTTATTCTCTCGTAAGTATTTATTTTCAGCCGTTCCATATACTTGCGATAATTCGTATTTACCTGTTGGGCATCGGTATATCTGAAGTTAAATGACAGAGTTTAAATTATTCGATTCTTTTCGCGTCTGCCTTGACATAAGCCTACATATTATTGTTTATATTTTAGTATTCCAAACTGCTGAAATGTAAGTGAATCAGAATTTCACATGTCAGTTAATTGGCTTAAAACATCACAAAATTGCGTGACCTAATCTGTCAAAGACTGAAGTAATTGGCAAAGATTTTAGTGAAGATCTCAGTTCAACAACATGACTTTGTCAAGAGCACACTTAAACAGTGTAATGTGATTATCATATTTACAAACCACTGGACAACGCTACTGTCAGTGATGTAGATGAATCAGAGCATTAATACTTTTAGCGGTATTATACTCTCATTATATGTGTAGAGTAAAACATAGATACATGCTTCTGACTAGGCTCATAAAGTTATTAGGTAGCATAAGGTATATAGTGTACTTGCAGTTTCTATGTCGTAAGGATTAATATATAGTGTACGAAGCACCTTGTGTTTATGTTCATCACTTACAGAGTACTATATTTTTTACTTTATATAATAAGTGTACACATTACTTACTGCATTTATCACACTAAAGTTATACACAAAACGAAAATATTTTAAAAGTAGTGTTTATGAATTTGCACAAAGGGTAAATTTCGAAATAATAAAGTATTTTGTTACAGATTATCAAAACTATATTACTTCGACATTGTGCCATACATATACCTGGATATTGTAGATATTCCAGAGGTTTTACATGAACTATTTAAAACACGTTTTTTTTGTCTGAAGATTATGCATTTTATTTATTTAAATAACTTAATTAACCTTATTTACTTTGAGAAATTGTATCAGACTGAATTAATGCTTCTATACACGTAATTCACGTATATGAGAGTAATAAGCAATTTAGAAAATAAATCAATATAACGAGAGAGAGAATTTATTTTAAATTGATATTACTAGCAATTTTCACCGTGAGTAACTCAGTAGTTCTTCGAATATCGATGCTAGGATTGGTTCTGATTCAAAAACATTATACATGATGTTCTAGATTTGAAAGTTTTGAATTTTGTGCACTATTTAGTTTATTATTTTTCTTATGTGTTTATTGTAAGAATGTTATTGTAGCAAGAGGACCTGAGAGTATTTTTAAAAACGAAGACAGTGATTACAGTTTAAATGTATTCCTCGTAAACAAGCAATAGCTTTGAAAGTTCAATGTAACACTGGAAGTAATGTGACGTACATGTTACTACAACATGATTACACATGTTTTGAAAGCAAAACTATTCAATATATGAGTTATAAAATGTTATTGATATCCTTCAATATAGTTATAGTATTCTGAACACACGTTTTGGAGTTCTATTTTAACTGTTAAATATATGAATGCTATCTTTGTGTACATTATGTTAGATATATGTGTTATATCATTCTGTACTTCGTGTCAAGTCCCTCGGAGAGACAGTGCTAAGTTTACGAACTTACAACGCCAAAATCAGGGGTTCGATTCCAGCAGTGGACACAGAAGGTAACCCAATGTGGCTTTGTTCTAAAACAAACAAACGTCCTATTAAATATACGTGTTATACCGTACTGCAATTGCCGTTAATACACGAGTTCTATCATGTTTTGTACAGTTTTAAACATACACGTAAGATCGTTTTGTACTTTCTGTCAAAACGTTGTGTTTTATTGTTCTGTACATTCTATTGTTTTGGGCATTTATTAAATATACGTGTTTGTTTCATTATACTTTTCCTTCTGTAGTACACTAGTCCTAGCGCTCTGAACATTATGTTAAATATACAGTATGGGAAATAACTAAGGAAACGTATTGGTCATTTATATACAGGAGTCACAAACAATGAATAATTGCAACTGAATGGCTAATGTATCATTAGTACAATACATTATTACAGAAACTAATAAAAATAGAACAAATAACTTTTATAATTTAATACAAAAGAAGAGCAAATAAAGTATATAATGTACCAGTATTTTGTATTTGCTGTAAACATAGCAGTACACGCACCTTGCTTTTATATTATTAAAATATCACTTCAGTACCAGTATTTTGTATTTGCCGTAAACAGAGCAGTACACGCACCTTGCTTTTATATTATTAAAATATCACTTCAGTACCAGTATTTTGTATTTGCCGTAAACAGAGCAGTACACGCACCTTGCTTTTATATTATTAAAATATCACTTCCCGCTGTTCAGTCAAGTGGTTTGGTTGTCATTTGGTATTCTCAATTTCCTTATAACTCAGTACAGCTTTAATACCATTCATATAGATACTTTATGCAGGACAAGCCATTGTTCCAGTAATCCTTCAGCCTCTTTTTTCCCTTCTAGGTGTCGTTTCACGTATATTTGCTCCACACTCACGATCACTCACTGATCAACAGGTAGGAGGGAAAGACGTAATGAATAAGAATTTACTTGTATATGATAGCAATCATGTTAAGATAAAATATCTCACGTGCCGAAACGGCGCATAGGATTTGGTGCTGAACTCCGGCTTTATTGGCACGAGTTGATGAGAATAGTGACACATTCTCCATAGACTGGATGCCAGTCCAAGGCAGGTTAATTAACCCCCAGCTAACAGCTGGTACCCATCACACAGCTGAGTAAATTGAAACAATTGGAGTAAAGCGCTTTGCTCAAGGACATCACAACATGACACGTACCAGCCTCGAACTGTAACCATGATTTACGTTAGTAAGGTTGTTTTGTACTTATGGTGTACAAATTGAGCTATAGTGATTGCATATGGTAAAAATATTTAAACATTGTTCTTGTACAAGCTATAAACCATGAGTGTCTGTTAAACGGTTTTCCGGTATGAATTTTCGTAATATACCCTGTAATTCTACTGAACAAACTCCAGTAGTGAGGGTGCCATCAATTTTGTGTCGATCTTGAACAACTTTGGCTGAGATGCAGCTAACATTTTTATTTGCCCTCCAGCATGCTTCACTAATGATGTGCTTTAACATGATACCGTTCTTCACTCTGCCATCCAACAAACTATCGTTGACTGTTGTCATCAAATTTGAATTTAGGTTCATCTTCTTTAAAAGGTAACTCCATCCAGTTTTCTTTATTCCATTGATTTGATTCTCTCTCCTAAGTAGTGGTTTTTGAGCAGCTACATATCTATAAGGGTCACTTCTTATGTATCTTACTGTTCTAGAGATAAAATTTACACCTTTGCTTACAGTTAGGTGATTGGTAAGATCTCTACTGGATTGTGTGTATCATACAAAGAGCATAGGCTTAGTTACTTAACATTACTTTTGAAGAGTGTGGGATTTGGAACGCCATCAGTTCTATTCTCAAGAGTACATCACGTACCATCTTCAGCTTCTACTGAAATATGAAATTTCGCCTAAATCTATGACGCTAAGCAGCTTTTGCCAGCCAAAATTTTCATTTCTACACGTTTTTAATGTAGCATTTCTGCACAGAGAGCAATGAATACATTTACCACACTACTATTGGAAATAGTATGACTGCCTATATTTTATAGGTATTATATTATTGGTGTGTCACTTACTGTCTGACTGGTTGGATGACAACTAGTCGTAGTGAAAACCATCAGTACGTGGTTTTACTCTGGTGCAGTTCATTTAAAGTCAAACTATAATAGTTGCATTCTGTACCCATTTTACTAACTGTTTCCATAATTATTTCCAATACTTTACGCTTTTAGTATTCTGCACTTTCTTTCAAGTTCACAAAGCCTGTCGTTCTTAAGACAGCTTCACTACAGCATTCGAACGCATTTGATATTAACATATATCTATTAACGTGGAGAAAAAGTGGTGATTTGTTTGTCAAGTAGAATTGTTATTGGTTACAAAATTGTTTTACTGGCTAAATAGAGTATAGTTATACCAACAAATCAATAATTTTCCCATTTAACTCAGAAAGACCGAGTTATATATACGCACATAGATAACTATCAACCTATCTGATACTTTTCGAATACAAAGCATCCAAAAACATAAATAAATACATCACTTAGTTCTTTACAAATACAATCCACTTAGTTACTTCATACATTGTTAAATATACGTGTTGTTTGGGATGTTTTTTTTAAACGTAAAATATAACCATTTCTCTTCCCGACTGCGTGTGGATCGAGATTCACCAGGGAGAATGCGGGTATAAATATTGTAATTTAAATTCGTGAGAGATGTAACCGCAGACTATAAATTCTCGTCTGTGAAAGAAGAAGAAATTCAAGTAACCGTAGAGTTTTCTGACGATAATTTTCCATTACCATGCACAGTAAATCTAATAGCTTTCAGATTTACCTCATGTTGTATAATCTACACTGTCTCGAACCCGCATAAATTCATAAATCACACATAACTTATTTAAAGTATACGTTATTTTACCCTTATCCTGCCGTTGCACACAAAGGAATTAATCATATTTCTTATCCAAATACAATATAACGTTGGAATGGAGATACCTCACCGATAGTCCTTCTGGAAAAGATCATGTAGAAAATGTAAATGATGAGTTAAAGTTGCAAGTGTGATATATAAACTAGTAGCACTAAACATATAAAATACATTTACTAACTCATTCCAGGAGATGGAACACAAACGTTTTATGAATTCCGCTTTATTTTTAACATTCAACTTAATAAGAATCCAACTATGGAAAAAAAAAACAATTTTCCTACATTTCACAAAACGATTTTAAGAAATTGGAGACATGTTGTCAAAATCAGACACATATGGCAAGAAGTTTCAATAATATTTTGCTGTTATTTTGTATTGTGTTTATTTCAATAACGGATGTTTTGTTCAGTATTTTCAGTAGATAATGAGCATTAGAATCCTGCCAAATGTTTAAAGCAAAATAACCAGCAAATACCCGATGTGTAATATCATAGAAAAATAATTTCGTATTTATCTACGTTTTTTATTTTAAATTGAGAATGAAAGTTAAAAAGTAAATCTTTCTTCAACTAAGCAATTTCGTAGAATACAAATAAACTGAGACTGCTAGATGTTCCGTTTTATTGTTTATTTTACTCCATTGACTATTGTCTGATTTTCATTAAATTGGTTTGTTTGTTTTTTGAATTTCGCGCAAAGCTACACGAGGGCTATCTGCGCTAGCCGTCCCTAATTTAGCAGTGTAAGACTAGAGGGAAGGCAGCTAGTCATCACCACCCACCGCCAATTCTTGAGCTACTCTTTTACCAACGAATAGTGGGATTGATCGTCACATTATAACGCCCCCACGGCTGAAAGGGTGAGCATATTTGGTGTGACGGGGATTCGAACCCACGACCCGCAGATTGTGAGTCGAGCGCACTAACCACCTGGCCATGCCGGGCCAATTAAATTGGTAGATGAACTCTTTCTTATATTTTCTGCGATTTCAAAAAATAAAGCATATAAAGTGGTTGGATATAAAGTTAATCGATAGCTTTTGCGCTTAGTTGATTATTTATTAAAATATCACACAACATATAACTATTTTAATTGCTAAAATATACAAAAATATTTCATTCAGCTATTCTTCAACTGGTAAAAAACCACTGTTAAAGAAATTTGGGTTTTCTGCTAATATACTTTGTTTTTTATGACCATAATTTTACCCGAGTACTCGCATGCAGTTATAGTCAATGAACAAAAATGTATTAACAGTTTAAAATATTTCTCTCAAAAAAGTATAAAAGAAAAATAATTATCTAAAAATATCTTTACCGTATGTAGGAACCAAAAGCAAGGTATTTTCCAAGGTAATTATGTAACATATTCGTCATCTTCCTTAGCCAACACAACTAATATATCTTAATTCGATTAAATGCGTTTTCGGTCAATTTGAATGTCTTATCCATCACCGCGACTCTCTGTCAATATCCGTTAGCCAATCACAGAGAATAGTCCCCGACCAATGATCAGCAACCGAACACGTCATTTTCCGACTCTCACGAGTTGTATCACACTTCAAGTTCGTGTTATTAACGAGGCTAAAACTACGTTCAATCTAATCAAAGGTGAGAGTCCTAATAAAATGGCCAGTCAGTGTAGAACAGAATTTATAAATAAAACGCTGGGGGAATAATGTTTACATTCACCTAATACAAGGTCCAGAAATAAATGCTGGAGTATCGGATCTTTCTAATGGTCACTAACGAAGTTTAAAACTGGACTCTAAAATTGTTGTAATATATAACTGTAACTACCAAAAACAAAAAAAATTACAAATGAATACTGTAAACAAGGATGCTTATATTCGCTTAAAATAAGTTTAGAAATAAGTGCTGGAGTCACAAAGTTTAAAGTCACAATGAACCATGAATATATATATATATATATATATGTTTGAAGGTACACACATATCAGACTTTATTATAGATGCATGTCTCCAAGCAACAGAAAAAGTCTGTTGTTAGTAAAGTCAGAAGCTTTAACAATTTTACTAATGTGCTGTTATACTACCGCTAAGCTACATCTTTGCACTTTTGTCCCCCTGGTGGGACAGCGGTAAGTCTTACAATGCAAAAATCCGGGATTGAGTTGTCCGCGGTGGATACAACAGATATCCAAATGTGGCTTTTCTCTAAAACAAACAAACTTTTCATCTTGATTCATATTTAGAAAAGCGTTAGAATAACGTGTAACAAAAGCTCACTTTGGAAAATCGCATAAATTCATCTTAACTATCCTCAAAATATTACAACACATTAATGTACAAAACGAATTTTTTAGATTAATCTTTGTTTTGTTTTATTTTTGCTCAGAAATTAAAAAAAAGGAATTTCAAATGGCTGTAATATTGATTAAAAATTAGATGATGAAGTGGGAATTTGAGAGCTTTGAACAGGTTGAAATTCGTTCAACGTTAATATCTCATTTTCGTGTAAAAGCCGCTAAAGTAATAGATAATTCAAGTAACATGTGAAGGTTTTACAAATATGATTAACACACGAAATATTTCGCTGCATAATATGTGAAACACGGCTAGAAAGAAAATATTCCTTTCTGCATTTAGGATAAGTAGAATAAGAATAATACTTGACATGAGCCTTCTAAAGATAATAATTATGATAAATAAATGAAACAACAAATACATTGCTTTTTTATACTTTATGATGTTAAAACCAATACTTGACAAAAGCCTTTTAAAAAATATAATTATGACAAGTAATGAAACAACTAAAACATTGTTTCTTTACGTTTTGTGGTGTTAAAAACAATACTTTACATAAGCCTTGTAAAGATAATAATAATTATGATATATTTAAGTGTTTTACACTCACAAAAAATAAACCTATCATTCTATAGGTATTTGAAGAACTTCTAGCATTTCGCCACAATTTAATTCTTCGTATTGTTAGCCGACACTGGACATTTTTTACTGATGAAGTTTAACAATGGCATATAAAGTTTTTCTTATACAAGTGTAAAAACAAAAATGAAAGAATCATAATAGTTTGAAATAAAGATTTTTTTATTCACATTCACGTTATTTGATATTGTAAAATAACAAAATTTTCCTTCTGGAAGACCTGTCAACTAATTAAATAACCTCATATCTTCATGTAGTAACCTCATTTGTAAATATTTTTTGACGTAACCTAAAATTAATTTTCTTTCAAAAAGCTACTTACTCAAAATATTATTAACTAATCCGAAGTTATCAAATAGTAATCTTACTTTCTCGGGGCCTGGCACGGGCTGGTGGTTAAGGCGTTTGATTCGCAATCTAAGAGTCGCGTGACTTGAATACCCGTCACCGAACTTGCTGTGCCTTTCAGCCGTAGGGGCGTTATAATGTAACAGCCAATCCCAATATTCGTTGGTAAAAATAGTATCCCAAGAGTTGGCGGTGGGTGGTGTTGACTAGCTGCCTTCCCTCCAGTCTATCACTTTAGTTTAGATAGCCCTCCTGTAGCTTTGTGCGAAATTAAAAACAAACAAATCAAATATTACTTTCCCTGGCTACTCAAAATTGACGCTCAAACTCATCATTCTTTTTTTTTCTTCATGTAATATATGCATCTATGTAAGTAAAATAATAATATGTGTCAGTCAATCTGTTCGCTTATGTGTGCTAGGTCATATGGAAACCCAATATTTTCATTGGCTAATTCTACAATTATATGAGTGTACAAGTGAACGACATTTAACGTGCATCGTTGTGTACGAGTGCAAAAGTACGACGTTTATAACACTAGCTTTAAAGACAATTACTTCAGTAACGTAAGCACAATAAGTTGATTCTTTACCTTTCCGTGACGTATAAATAACACAATACCATTACATCTCAACACAAATTCCAAGAGGCGCTTACAAATCGACAATTAAGCCAAAAGTTTAAATACGCTTCGTACACGAAGAACGAAAATACCCGCTATATTTTACAACAATTAACCTAAATAGTAACTGCCACAACTTCATTTGTTTTTGATGCTCTACAGGTAGCACATTGCGCGGAAGAAAATAGTTACAGGTGTCAGATGATATACAATTGCGATTTAGACAGATATGCACAAAAAAACACAAGACGACGGCTGATTTTTACGCTTCTTGATACTGTAACTATCATACATGTACAACTATCTCAATACAGGCGCCTAAAAATCTATAATTAAGCCTAACGTTTAAATATGCTTTGTACGCACAGACCGACTCTACCCACTAAAGCTATAAAATATTATACTATTTCCATTATTGGTGGTAATGGAACCGACGCTTCATTAATACCTTAAGGGAGAGTCAAAAAAAGAGTTGATACCATTATGGAAGAAAAAAGAAAAATAAGTGAAGTAACGACAAACAAAGACGGTTGGTTTTTACAGTTCTTGATACCATAATTTTAAAAATTAAGTATTTTGTAATTATTTTATAACGTCGCTTTATCAAGAGTTCAATAAACAAAATCTCAAGATGGCGATTATTCAGAAAGACAAGGTGTTTATACAAAAAATGTTCTGTACAGAGATATATTTCAACACTTTTTTTTTACTTTAAATTTAAGTATAGCAATTTCACATTCTGCTTAGTAGGTTTTGGTTTCAACTACATACTACAACAACAACATTAGTTAAAGGATTTAACTATTTAAAACATATATCCTTAATAATGCTGCACATGTAAGAAATATCTTTGAGCTATAGCTTATTTGGCACAGCACACGCTTCGTTTGCGGGAGGTCGAGGATTCATTACCGTCTATATCCATTTTTTATATATTTTTTTTTTACTTCATGTAAACAATATTTCAGTCGTCAGATAATTTTAGTACATACATCGTACGCGAAACATGAGTTTATCCCCTAGTGTTAAATTATTGTTTCTTTGGTTTTAGCGCAAAGTTACACAATAGTTAGCTGCACTCTGTCCGTCGCGGGTAATCGAACCCCGGATGTTAGCGTTGTAATTCTGAAAACTTACCGCTAATCAACTAGGGGTAATGGCGTTGTAATTCTGAAAATTTACCGTTGACCCACTGGGGACAAACGATTTGGGAAGCTGGATTTCTATGCAATCGCATTTTACAATGAAACATGTTTATTGTTTTAATTTTGAAATGAAAGATCAGTTTCATCCCATCAATGTGAATATAGTTTATTTTCTTATCAATGCTATGATGTCAAACTCCAAGGTTGACTTAACGGATCGTAACGTTAGACTATAGATATTTTCACTGCATTCTCAACCATAGGATTTTTAAAAAATTATATGTATACATATATTATTTCATATAACTCTATCTCAAAAATTAAACAAAAATGAAAACAATTAAACGCTTTGTACACTCCGTACTTAGCATTTACACACATAAACTTGTGACTTGTGATATGACTAAGAATATTGGGAGTAAATATGTCTTGATTATCTTCATGTGTCTTCGTTTAGCTAATAACATCAACAAAAACGTTTTCTTGACATTAAACACTAAGAAAAGTTTTCTTATCAGACAATAATTACAAAAACTACTTATTTTCAGAATATTATTACTAAAACGTTAGTGTATGTAACTTGAAGATGGCCTTAAGAATCTTGCATAAAAATATCATGGTGAGGTTAATTCAAATTTTATATTTAAAACTCATTACCTTAATGATGCTTTCAACTATAATGTGTAGTGCAGAAAGTAATTCATTAATATTTATATGTCAATATTCATGATATTAGAAAAACACATAGGTTCAAGAAGTCTTGATAGAAATGAATACAAACCCTATAAACCGAGCGCTTTCGAAAGGTGGACCTTTCTTCTCCAGGGGCAAACTTCACTTATATGCCAATATTATCTTTGGATCTGCCAGTTTTTAAGGAAACATCATGATATATATATATCCGTGTTCGTTTACTTTGGATGGATAGTTTAATAATGAGAACAATGTCAAATAATTATAATAATTAGTTATTCCTACGCGTCCCCTTTAAAACTGTTTCGTGTGCATTGCTTCTTACTATTTTAAGAACACAGTTGTCATTTTCATATCTCTAGCAGGAAACATAATGAATTTTACTATCTACAATTGTAATATTTGGTGTGCATGTGCAAACAATTTTTAACAATGAAAATAATATCTAGTATATATTATTAATGAGAGATGTTTTCGAACAATTACATTAACTAATTCTTTCACATAAAACTGGAGAGTAATCCTTTTTTTTAATGTAGTTATAAATAAAGCAAAATTAAAATGTATTTCAACGAAAAAAGATGGTTGGATCACGTTAATATCCTTTCATCCTGGAGAATATCGAAAGTCTGCTCATAATTTAAAAAACTGAGTGCAAGTCGTCAACGTGGTGTGAGCTCGTTTTTAATTAAAATACATTGTAACTTTGTTTAAGTGTCTCTACTATTATGAAACATTAGAGAATACTCCACGTCTGGCTTTACTATTAAGTTTCTATCCATTATCATAAAATAGGAAATCAAAATCATCCGCGTAAACTAACATCTCCTCATTCTAATTACAATATATTCATTTTAAATAATTTCACGCTGAATAATGTTTTTCATATTTCTTACTGATGATTATGTAAAGCAAGTGATTTTGTCACGGACATTAATTCTCTTGGTTTCCAATACATCGTTGAAACCGTAACTGTGGATTTATTCTGTGAGTATACTCTAAATTCTTCTTCCTGTCTTGTTTACTGGCAGTTTCTCACCAAATAAGTAAATATATTTCTTTTACCGTATGACTTCTTGTTTTGTCAAACTGAGTTAAACAGTAACGATAGACAAAACTTATGGTTAATTTTGTAACAATACTAACATCCCATTAGCACTAGAGGCTGGAAAGAAAGGATATAACAGTATATTCTATTCTCTCATGCGAAGAACATTATAGCAGTGTTGGCCCAACAGTTGCTTAGTAATCCTAGTTGTTCCTAAGAGACTCTAGTTTCCTCAACCTTTGTAAAATGGGAACAAAATTATGGCATTTTACATAAAAAAAAACAAAAAAACATTTTGATAAGTTCACAATTTGTTTTGCTAAGGTATGCTAAAATGTTTTCAAACATATACTTCTTAGGAAAATGAAGAATTAGTAGCAATAATCTAATAATATTTTAGTGAACCTTATAACAGAAGTATCCATAAGTTATAGCTCTCTCTCTATATATATATGAATGGTGGCCCAAAATCATATTTCCTATTTCAAAATTTAATAATTAAATAACTAAAGAAATGCATCCATGCAGTTTTCAACATCTTGTAACCCAACACAAGCAGTTTTATTGTCTTGTTTTGTTTTTTTACACTACAGTAAGTAGTATTACCTCCATAAATGAAAACCGTGCAAGAAAAGGCTCAATGGGATGTACTGGTAGGTGTGGGTCAATAACGTGGCCTCCGAGATCGCTAGATATCACTCTATTAGACTTCTTTCTTTGGGGTATGTTAAAGACATCGTGTATCACACACCTATAGCAAACATGACGGAGCTAAATACCAGGATAACGGATGCCATCGCCATTGTAACTGTGAACATGTTGCAATGAATGTGGACTGAAATGGAATAGTGGTTAGACCTCCTGAGAGCCACCAATGGTGCACACATAGAAGTCTACTAACATGTAGAAAAAAAAACTATTTAAGTTGGACTGCAAGATGTTGAAAATTGTATGGTTATATTTCTTTAATTGTTTAATTATTAAATTTTAAAATAGGAAACATAATTTTGGACCACCCTGTATATTCATATAATTTCAATAAATATTCATGTTGCTAATATGACCGTTTCTTTTTAGTAAACAATACTGAAATATCGTACTGTATGTTGAAATATTCCATTCTTTGAGCACTTGTAGCTTTATACGTAATCTTGTATACTGCTTCATTTGTTATTAACTGTGTTTCGGTTAATCCCTATGTACTCTATGTTCAAAGTAGGAGTTACTAGCTGGGTTAAAAATCTTGTTTGATTAACTTCTACACTTGAGAATAATTTTAAACTAACGAGTATATCTCTCAACGTGAGGGCACAATGTATTTATTTATTTCATCGTGAATAGTGTTCGATTATCACATACCATAGAAAATATCGCCTGTGTGATATGTATAATAAATAATTAGATGTACTGGGTCCCATAATTAAAGCAAGATCTTTCTAAGTGATCTGGAAAAAAACAAATAGTACACATTAGAGGTAACTTTGCATCCTAAAATTTTTATAATTGTCAGGTGATCAAAATCTAAATCAATTTAGTAAACGAGTTATAAAATCTAACGATGATGGCCAATAGGTCAAAATCTAATAATGTTAAGTTAATAGTTGGCTAATTATATTTAACGCAGGTTTTCAGCTGACCAGAATTTTGTCAGGTGTTAAACCAGCCAGATAATATCATAATTTTAACAAGACATCGGTATTAAATCAACACTTTTAACTTAAATAGTGTGTTAAATTAACAAATGGGATAACAATATAACAAGAGTTAATGCCTTATTTAAAGCAAAATTAAAACCAAAATAATTACAGTCTCATCCTGGCCGGCATGGCCAGCTGATTAGGGCGCTCGACTCGCAATCTGCGGGTCGCGGGTTCGAATTCCCGTCACACTAAACATACTCGCAATCTGCGGGTCGCGGGTTCGAATCCCCGTCACACTAAACATGCTCGCCATTTCAGCCGTGGGGGCGTTATAATGTTGCGGTCAATCCCACTATTCGTTGGTAAAAGAGTAGCCCAAGAGTTAGCGGTAGGTGGTGATGACCTTCCCTCTAGTCTTACACTGCTAAATTAGGGACGGCTAGCGCAGATACGCCTCGTGTAGCTTTGCGCGAAATTCAAAACAAACAGTCTCATCCTGTACATAAGAGCTTAATATAGCTTCACAGCATACATCTTTGTTATAGACTATCTAATAATACCAGTTTGTTGTAGTTACCCAACAATATTCTTTCTTGTTTGAAATTTCAAATGAAACGGTTTGATCTTTGCGCACGATGTGGTCTAATAGTTTATGTGTTGCTGTGGGTTGTAAGGTCTGAGATTCGGGTCGTTGTGCTCCCCACTATCCTCTCTGAGTATGCTGTAAAGGTAACAATCAGTTCTGGACAAAATCCTTGTAGTGCTGAGTCCTATTTATTGACTGCCTTTCCTCTGGTCTGCAGTTCAAAATCAGAAAATATTATAAATTATGGCCTATGGAGGCCTATGAGCTGACCGCTTAGCCCAGGCTGTCAGTTTATTGATATATATATATGTATATTAGATACAAAAGAGCTAGTATATTTAGTGAGAGTTAAAGATGGTTAATCACTTGGTAAATTTCTAGCCTTTTTACTTTCTACTCTCTTTGATCATACATTCTCAATCACTTTGAATCGTCGTTGTACACTTGCTTTTGTTTTCCTACATCATACTATTATTTTGGAGTCTCAATGTCTGTTTTCCAGCTACACGCCTTTTCGTGGTTTGTAAACTTACTCAGGTAACTAGTAAACTAAGTGGAAGCAGACATCCAGGTAACTAGAACGTTATCTTACGATACACACACACACATATATATATACAGCCAAAAGTACTCAACCATAAGATAATAAATCTGGCTAATCTTCTAAGCATTACGTGTGATACTTTACATAGAATACCTGTTGCTTTAAGTCTACTGTTGAGTTCCATGTTAAAGTTTAAGCCAGTATACCAAGTTTAGCGGCTGTATCTCAGAACGAAACATTCCGCTCCCTCTCAAGTCACATGGTATATACCTAGAGGCTGACAAAGCAGATTTAGTGGTAACGTACCACCACTACAGCCATTTAAAGGCTATAAAACTAACGACAGTATGTCCTCTGACATTCAGTTCCTGTTCAACTCCTCGCCTTCTCGCCAGGGCTTATTAAATGATTTGAGCTGTAGTAGGTTATGTGTATGTGTATAGGTAGAAACATATAAATGTACATGTGATGCAAGAGGACGTACTTCCATGGAAACTGTGTGCGCAGTTGGTTCAGGGAAGCTCTCGCGTTTACTGACTGATAGACATGGAGTAGCAGCTGATAGAGTGAGCGACAGACGAATATCGTAAAGGAGTTTCTCAACCTTGTCAATAGTGAACACAAATCGTTCTGTCTGTGGAGCGAATCGTACTTAAAGCTATTAAGATACCGAACACAGGAGAGGCAGCGAGCAGGAAAGTAGAATTCCCTGCTTCGGGAGGAAGCTGTTTATTCGGCTAAGGTAAGGCTAACTTTCTCTACAATGACTGTCTTGACTCTAATAAGCTTACCAAAACTTATATACACATAAGATATATTGTACTTGAACTTTTTAGTAGATTGTGAATACCTTGAATTTTTCTAGCTGACATTATTATGGTGAGCCTACGATGTAGGAATAATAAAATTATGATAGTCATAAAAATGTCGAATTATCTGAAATCTGCATACAATCTGTGATTACTTATTTAATATCACGTGACGTTAGTGCTGTAAAAGAACTTCTTACTATGCCATTCCGTGACGTATGTGTGTGTATAAAAAGCTGATTTCCATGTACCATCAGTAACAAATTAATATAGTTAATAAGTGAGAGCAATTTTATTAATGATATCCTTCTAAATTTATATGAGTTTATCATTGTTGTTATGACTTCTTAAGTTGCGAAGTTTGTAGCTTGGTTTTAAAACTGTTGTTATAGTTGCTTTGTTACATTAGTTGCACAATAAACCCTTGTAAAGCCTATAAAATAATTGTTAGTGGCTATAAAAGGAAACTTTACCCCACCCCCACCCACCCCACACACATGATGTTTAAAGACCTGACAATGTTCTTCTCTAATTTCATGTGAGACATAACATAAAACGTGGTTATTGTAATTCATTAAACACATTTAATAGAGAATCACTTATCTGGTATATTTATCAATTATCTCAAAGAGCAGCGGTTGAAGCTATTAAAAAAGGTTTGTTAGCTTCCATGGAATAAAGCTTAGTTTTTCATGCACACTGGATCGAATCAGGTTTGTAAACTTCTCTTTGAAGAAAGGAGAATAATAATAATACAGCGGTAAATCCTAAGTCTGAAAAAAAAACACATAAAGCGGATTTCTAAAAGTTCTATTTTGAAAACAAATTCTTTTCTGTGTATTTTGCGTATTATTTCGCTGACAAAAGATGGTAAGAAAACTAGTCACGAAAAGCTAAAGAAATGGACTCTACAAAAGACTGAAAGAAAACGATATTCAACTTTATAGAGGATATTTCATATTATCCTAAAATCAGTATATTCAGTTCGGTTTTATTGTGTTTTTATGAAACAATCAGAGTTTATTTTGCCTTGTTTATCGGTCAGTGTGGGGATAAAGGGTTAGTTTCTGAAACATGAACAGTTATCCCGTTCTTTTGACAGTGGTTAATTTAATGTTGATGCGAAATATTAGTAGTTGAAGCAAAGTTATAAATAGGTGCTTTGTTCTTTTCTGATCTTATTGGAAAATAAAAAAGCTCTTTAACTGTCTGTTTGTTTTAAAGTAATATGTTTAAAATATTCAAATTTTCAAAAGAAAACATTTTCAGAAAATATTTCGTACCTCATCTCCAATCTAAGAAACTTTTGGTTTAGTGGTCCGAATTGCATGTTAATAACCAGATTTGAAGTAAGGTGTGTTGAAATATATGCCTCGACCCTGTTCTATCTGTCACACTAGAAAGATCGACTTCAACGCAGAATTTCGCAAAATATTTCACTTTGTAAACTTCAACAGCAACCTTTGACTGCGTGATAGAAAATCAGTGTTCCCATAAATATAATTTCATTTTTCGTAATATTGAAATATATTAAAACTAGCGCACGGGGAACACATAGCGGTCTCGAGGAGTGACATTTGGTTGAGATTGGTAAAGAAAAGTAAAAAGACAGGGCCCCTGACCCCTGAGTACTAAACCCCACATGTCACTCCAGAGGATCCCCAAAGATGTCCTCGACGTTTAATATAGATCAAAATAATAGATCGGAGAAAAGTTAGGGCTCCTTTGGAGGTGAGTTGGGGGGGGGGTCAGATCCGAGAGTCGATCCTTTGTGTTACTCCTTGAGGTCTTAAAAAGTATTTAGAAAGTTTGGTTGAGATTAGTCAAAAATTGAAGGCGTAAAAAACGGACACACAGACGGTACTTCTACTTTGTATACATTCTATTATATTTTTGTTTGTAAAATAGAATTTTATTTAGCTTATTTGTCTTTGGATTTTTTTATATAAAAAATATATTTTTATTTTAATACCATCCCGAAATCAGTAAGGTTGCAGAAGTTTGAAACAGTTTTACAATACCTGCTTGTTAAAATGGACAGGATATAAACAATCTGAACAGGTGTTAAGCTAATCGTGATAAGGTTTTTATCAGTATATATCATAATTATCCCCCTGCTGACACGAAAACTCCTCATTACGCCTTACAGTGAACTTGGCTGTTATCGGTGAAACATGCAAATTAGTTTGCCATTATATATAAGAAAATCGATATGTGATCATTTAACTCGTATGTCATTGATATACGAGATTGTTTAGTAATCACTTTTTGCCTTCACTAGCCGTGTTGTAAGTTGCAAGTTAATAGACGACATTATACCAATAATGTAACAATAACCTCCACAATGAAAAGCAGAACAGTAACGAAAATTATTGTTATATTAAATATATAAAGTAAAGTTCACTTTTAATTCTAAGCTGTTATTCAATAACTACATTTTATATCTTTTGATACGCCCCTATCGGTTAATTTATCGTTCACTAGAAAAACTGAACGTACATCATCTTGGAAATTGTCTTCAAGTAGTTACAAAAAGTTATAGTAGTTACTTGACATAGACTTAGGCTTCAAATTATTTTATTCCTTAGGCTTAGGCCTAGCGGTTGACGTTCCTGAATACGCATCAGTGTTCAAAATTCAATCTATCAATTTACCATTGGAGATTCTCTGTACTTTAAGCTCTGGCCGCATTATAAAAGTGACAGTCAAACTCGTTATTCAATTAAGAATAGTTATGTAAGTAGCAAGTACTACAAACTGATTTTCTCTGCGAAGATTACATCTGAAATTCTTTGTTAATATTATTAGATATTATTATAATAATCAGGACGTCTACAACAAATAGATATGTCTTTAAAAAGTCAACAGTTACCTTTAGAACTTTCTTATGCCAAGTGACGAAACCAAAGCTAAGTTGTTCGATCAACTGTAACTCGTTTTTTCTTTTTCTGCCTGCGTAGCACTTGTATAAAGCCCCCCAACTTTAGATACAACGGCACATGTTTTTCCGCAATAGACCAGCGGTAAGTTTATGGACTTATGACGCTAAAATCTGGGATTCAATTACCTGTGGTAGACAGAGATAACTATTGTGTAGCTTTGCGCTAAACCAGGCAAACAAACACTCTAGTAAAGAATCCATTTTAAACATGAACACCTGGCAAGTGGTATTTCACATAACTTCATGATAAGTTGAAAGTTTATTAGATTTAAGGAATTTGATTGTGTGGTTGTGAACTGCGAAAGGACCGAGCTCGAGATGCTGCCCATTAGCTTAATAGGTATAGCCAGGACATTTCCATAGAAGCACTAGGAAAGAGGAGCTGATCTCATTCCCTAAGTTCTCTTTCTAGAAATGTTATAGCGGCATTTCAGAATTTAAGGACACTTTGCAAAGAAACCGCACTTCCATTTATTGATTAATTAGGCACAATTTACCGTTTCTATACCTGGACTAAAGCACAAACTCTAATCAATCAAATGAGAACGCGTAAATCAGTTTCGGTTATGAAACCAGGTTTCTGATATGTTTTTGGCAGCAGGCCAGGCGTTAGTTTAAAATACGATAATAAAGGCAGCACACGAGTATGTTTCCAGTTATCAAGATAGCCTGGCTACAAATACAGCTGTATCATCAGAATAACTTATAAGTATAGTTTCGATTTTTTAATATATGTAAACATATGTTAAAGAAAGCAAAGTTTGTTTGTTATCATAAGTTATTTATACGTATCTTTAACGATGCAATTGAAAAAAAAAGTTTCATTGTGTTTGTGTTGCTCAACATTAACCAAGATTTCAAATTAGAAAACACAGTTGCTTTTCTTAGCGTGTAACTCTTTTATTTGCATTGAATTAATTATTTATGAATTTCAAATACAAAAACGTGTTTTGGTGGTTAACTACATCAAAATCCAATAGAACACGGACACAATTAACAGTTTCTAAATTTTCCAGAATTATTATACAATTTCTACAACGAACAAAATAAAAAGTAAAGACGATTAAATATCGTGATTCGAAATGACAGTTTTGTTTGTTTTGTAGTTATGCACAAAGCTACAAAATGGGCTATCTGTACTCTGCCCACCACGGGTATCGAAACCCGGTTTCTAGCGTTATAAGTCTGCAGACAAACTGCTGTGCCACTGTGGGGCTCGAAATAACTGCCCTACATTTATTTCATGAAATACTAAAAATCGTTAATCATATTATTCCGATTTTCGTATATATCTTTAAAGAATATGTACTGTCGCACACCATTTTGACATAAGTATAACAAATGCTATGGTAATAGTAATAACCTTAGCTCTATGACATTCTGGAAAAAAACATTTATTCAGAGTTAACACTATGAGCCAGAAATTCTAATGTCAGAGTCAAGCCAATCAAGAAATAAATCTGAAGTCAGAGCTAACCATAACTGCTAACAAGTCTTATGTTAGACATGTTGAATGGCCGTCATGTGACAGAAAATAATAATTAATTTTACTTTTCAAAATTTTATCTAAATAAATGTTTTATGAACATGTTTTCTGAGAATTAATTATAATCCAGTAACCATATATGTATGGAGAATGACTATCCCATTTCTAGTATTTCATGAAAACAAAATGTTTTATGTAATTTCCTTTAAATATTGCTTGATTAGCATTTTAAAGTTATGTTCAAATGTTCTTCTTGGTAAATCCTTATAGACTGAAACATGCGAAAAACTGATTCTCAAGACATCTTCCGACTTGGTCAACTGCATGACCCTGCTAATTATTAATTGTGATAGTAAAGGCAGTGAATTTGGACTGCCTTTCTGTTTTTGGCTTTGTTAGCCTACTGAGCTGAAGAAGAGCGCTTTAATTTGGGCATTTTGAAAATTCAAATGTGCTGCGGGTAAAACATGCGGGCTATTATAGAGTTGTAGCCGAGGGTTCCGATTGGACAGACTTTGGTGATGTTGCGTCAATGTGTCTCCTTGACAACCAAGCAAACCTAATGGGGAATATCAGCCAATGATTATTATATTAACCTCGTTGACAAGTAAATCTAAAGTCAGAGCTAACCCTCTTGGCGAAATTAAAATGTCATGGCTAAGACAACCCTGTTGACAATCAAGCAAACGTGAACGTTAACTCTGTTATCAAACAAGTTAAATTTCAAAGCACTATAATACTATTGGCAAGTAACTAAAATGTAAAAATTAACCATAGCATTAAATAACTCTAATGTCAAAGCCAACGTCATTGATAACCATTGTTGAAGAGCAAGTCAAGTGTTAAAACTAAACCCTATTGACAAGTAATTAAAATGTAAAAGTTAACTCTATCAAGAAATAAGTATAAAGCTGGAATAACCATATCGAAAGTAAGTCTAATGTCAGATCTAGCTTTATGACCTTGCAAAATAAAAAACAAAATACTTAGCCTTAACGGCTGTCGTGTTAAATGTAAGGGTTAATTGAATAAGCTAGCCTTTTTCCACTTTATGGTTTATGTTTATCT
The DNA here is from genome assembly GCF_000517525.1 of Limulus polyphemus. Lineage (NCBI taxonomy): Eukaryota > Metazoa > Arthropoda > Merostomata > Xiphosura > Limulidae > Limulus > Limulus polyphemus. The sequence continues at coordinate 453,151 of NW_013665834.1, read as the reverse complement.
ATTATTCCTTTACTTAATAGATAATGTCGACGTGATTCCAATTCAATACTCCTCTATAGGTCAGCGGTAAATTTACGGAACGTTAAAATCCACGGTTCGATACTCCTCTGTGAAAAGAGCATAAATAGTTTATTGTGTAGCTTTGCGCTAAATTAAACAAAACAAACTAAAACCCAAGTAACTAAAATAAAGAGGCTTGTTGTGAAAGATCCGGAAAACATAAATATATTGTGATTGGCTAGCACTAACCAATTCAGGCGTTTACACGTAGAAATGCTGACAAAACATAAGTACAAGCTTTCTGTAGCCACATAATTCATCTGCTCTATTGTTTTGACGTATGTGTATTTTTATTGTTCCATAGATAAGAAAGTATGATGTTAAATAAACTCAACTACGTAGTTGTTATAATGAAAACTGCTGATTAATTAGATACTAATTTTTACAATTGAATTTGTGAATAATTTATTTTGACACCTTCTTTGATTGAACATATTACTTCAAATCCTTACGATTCTATATCTATAAACTGTGAGCGAACTATATTTAAAAACGAACTTATGACTATAAATTTCTTAATAAGAGATTTCCCAAACTTTATATACTTGAAAATATATTCTAAACAGTTTAATTCGATTTTTTTATCACCCAAGCAAAGCTCAGGGTATGTTCCAAACCTTTATGACATGTGTTGTTCTCCGCTTGTTTCGTGCTTTACAACTTTTTATATAAAAGTGAAAAAAAGAGCCATCGCGAAAAAAAGGTGCATTTATGGTCCAGATAAACTACAGACAATACTCAAATATAGGTAGAAAATTTTTAAATAAATATACAAAAATCGATGAGATAAAAATAGAAATATCGTTCTGATAAAGATACAAGTATCGTCTAGATAAAGGTACAAGTATCGTTCTGATAAAACAATACGGATATTGTTCTAATAAATATATAGATATCGTTCTGATAAATATAGAAATATCGTTCTGATAAAGATACAAGTATTGTTCTGATAAAGGTACAGGTAGCGTTATGATAAAGATACAAACATCGTTCTGATAAAGATACAGATATCGTTCTGATAAAGGTACAAATATCGCTCTGATAAATATTCAGATAACGTTCTGGTGAAGGTACAAATATCATTCTGATAAAGATACAGATAGCAGTCTAATAAAGATACAAATAGCATTCTGATAAAGATACAGATAGCGTTCTGATAAGAATACAGGTATCGTTGTGATAAAGATATAGCTATCTTTAGACAGATACTATATGATCGCTCAGATAAAAGATAAGTAAAGTCTACTTAAGGATATATTAAAACTTTTATTATATATTATGATTCCCATTGGCGCAGCGATAAGTCTGAAGGCTTATAACGCTAAAACCCGGGTTTCAATGCCCGTGGGTGGCGCAGTACTGATAGCCTATTGTGTAGCTTTGTGCTTAACTTGAAAGAAACTAACAAATAGTTAAATATTAGAAATTTATTATGTTTACCTTACTAGCCTATCAGTTGACGTCGGTTTGTTTTTCGTTCGATTGCTTATAAATTTAAGCGTTAAGGTTTAATCATTGTTTCGTATACATTATTAATTTCTTGGATGATTTATACTCTAATAGTTAAAAGAAATAATGTAAATATACCTGGCTAAGGTAAGAAAAACAATTTTCTAATATCCTCTTTTCAAATGGCAAGTTTAATGTTATTCTCCTTTATTTCGGATCAGTTTATCTCCATGCCTTAGTATTAAATGATCCAATAACTTCCTTAAATATGCTCAACCTTTTTCTTCGTCAAACTTCAGACTAACAAAGATCACGCATGACTTCAGAAAGAAAACACACTTTTCTTGTGAAGAGGGTGACTTTGGTGATCCTGAAGGAAAAATTTTTTTTTTCATCTTTCACACAAATTTATTTATTTATTAAAGTAACATCAAAAGAACCTAAAAAAATTACTTAAGTGCTCATGTAACACGAGCTTGTGTTTAAACAGGCTGATACATGTAGCTTTTCAGTTCCATTACTACGAACAGCTTATCATTAGAAAGATTCAAGAAAAAACAATACAGACACGTATAGCTCATTAAAAAATAATAATATGAGAAAACCGAAAGTACTTTTTACGCAGCAACGTTTTCCTCTTTATTTTCTTCACCCCCCCCCTTTTTTCATTTAGCAACAATTGAGTGTAGCAGGTTTAAGATTTGTTGGTTTGAACTTAAGCACAAAGCTACACAATGGGCCATCTGTGCTCTGTCCATCACGAGTATCGCAACCTGGTTTCTAGCGTTGTAAGCCCACAGACACTCTACTGTGCCACTGGGGGAGGGGGAGACAGGTTTAAGAGCTGTGATTTTTCTATGAACGCAATTTCGAGTTACTCGCATATATAGTTGTTTTAACTCAATTTTTATTTGTTGAATTTCTAATAAGGATATTTCTATATATTACGTTTGCTTTTACATTCTTTTTATTAAAGAGATACGTTCACAAATATGCTAAAAATTTAAATCAAAACTCAATATAACGAATATTCACACGAAGCGTTCGTATTTCTCGTCTTACTTAAATATTCCGCTGAAAATTTGTATATTAGAAATATATTTAAGTGCATATAGTCAAAATATTCAATAAACAACTCCAGGTTATTTTGATATTTTTCCAATGAAAATTTTGGGAATGAGTATTTAAAGATATTGGTATATATATATATATATGTGTATATTTCTGCATATAAATATTATATCTCTTTTTAAATATCCCATCATAACCTTACGAAACATTTTAACTTACACTAACTTCTTTGTCGTGATTTATCTTTTGCTACACAATCAATGAAAAATGGAAAAGCTATGATTCTCCTGGCTCCAAGACCTTCTACCAGTTACCATAGTATTGAACTACGGTTATCATATTTCCCAGACCTTCTACCAACCAACCACTTGGTATACAATGATCTACGAGTATCGAGGTTAGAGATCTATCCCACGCCAGCCAGCTTCTACATAGTGGGAAATACAAACCTGGTGGTTCCGAGGCCCATACCATATCCCATTTAGCTGATAGATAATCCGTTGTAATTCTCTTGGTAACAAGGCTTTCTATAATGAGCTACTAAATAGACATTTGTGATCATGTAGTTCCAAGATCTTGTATGCAGTGACCTTCAGTTACTACACAGTGAGATATGATTTTTATGGTTCCAAGATATTCTTACACATACTAGTCAGCTGCTACACGGCAAGGGAAGTAATCCTGGTGTTTCCAACTACTAAATGTCAGCCAGATTCTACATAATCAGTTATAATTATTTAATAACAACACATTCTACGAAATGCCAACCAGATGCTGCACAATGATTTATGATTCCCATGGTTCCTCGGCCTTCTACTGTGTGAAATCCAGTAGGTCCATGGTAAGCTATGAGTCTCGTAATTCCAAGAATTTCCATCCCATCAGCTCATTTTCATTGTACTTTAGCAAAACGAGAAGTTTCCTGGTTCATTCATTGATGATAGAATATTATACTGTATTACGTATGTCGATGTGGGCTATTTGATCAATGATACCAGAAAATTGTACGGTTCAAAGTATTTCGGATGTTTGATTACATGCATTTTTATTCTAGATATATTACCAATGAAAATACTGTATTTATTTATAGTAATTAGTTTCTTTTCAAGTCAATGAGGGAATTATGGAACCTTTTCTACATGATTAATAAAGTAGAATTTCTTGTATGTTGTAAGTGTTGGTGTATATGATATTAACGACATAATTTTGTACTTTGTAAAACAGGTAGGAAATTATTCTTAATTAATGAGAAATACCAGTATAGCTATCCTTAATTTGTTAAATCTCGAGCAAAGCCAAAGACTACGAGAGAGGTAAAAAACAACAAATATATTGTGTTTATTTTCTTATCTTAAAATATCCAACCAAGACACATTTTCACGTTGGCTTAGTCAGAATACACAAATATATCGCTTTCTGTTATAAGAAAAGAAAAGAAATATAAAACCAGCCTCCCGGGATTTTTGCACTCAACTTTTCCTTAACGTAAAGTAGCCGCTGAGGTTCTCAGAGGGATTTTCTTTGCTGAGGTTCTCAGAGGGATTTTCTTTGAGTTGAGATTCACGGCACCACATCTGGTAGAAATACTTCATACAGGGGCAAAAATATGTGACGAAAGATGTAAACCCCTAATAAATCATTCCCTGCTCAGAACGATATGGATCAGGAGAAAGTGACAGAAGGTCGATTGTGGTGGCGGAGGACTGGCGAAGTCTTTAAGTATGAGCAGATTTTATTGCCTGTCAGACTGTGTACAATTTCTGAATTTTAAGAAGAATCCCACCGTCATTTTTAATTAGATTTGTAAGGAAAGAAATTTCAACCAAAGCTTGTAAAGCTCAAAAGTAGGTGATAAAAATATATATGCATTTCCTATAGAAGAATAGGGCTGAATCTTTAATGTTATTGCATAGATGGGTCAAGTGATCGATATTAGTGATAAAAAAAAACACTTTTTCCTACAAATTGACGAGTTTCAAATATCAAGTAGGAAACAAGAGTGTTTTTAAAATATTTTCATAATTATGAAGACGAAAAAAAAGTTCATCCAATTTGCAGATTCATCAAAAAAAAGAGATATTTAACACTAGAATACAATTAAGCTAAATATAAGTCTTTCATCTAAAATAAATAAATGTAAAGCAATATGATATGGTTTAAATAATATGCTTCATTTTATTATTTTCTCTCTATCCATAAGAACACCAACCTTCCCACTATAAACTATATAAAGTAAGTTTCACTTTTACATGGGAGGGTCCAATTTCAATTCAGAATTTTCAAACAATCATATTGCAATTATTATTTTTGTCTTTTTTCATTTCACACGTAAAGTTTGCGAATAGAATTTAAGTCTGATAGACGTAGCTTTTCCATAAATCCTACTTCCAGTTGTATCTAATGTATCTAATTGGGATACATCCTTGTATTCCCATTCCGTACCTTGTTCGTATTTTGAGTGCGTACTTTATAATAAAGATTTGCATAAGTTAATACAATGAATTTACCTTGTTTCGTGACGAGTTCTCGACGATTTCAAAGTGAAATGCGACTACGGAAACTTTATGGTTGGGGGTGTATGTCACAGCATTACCAAAAGAAGGACATTTATATAGTTAGACTGAAAAATGTTGTAAAGGACACGATATTTTGGAGAAGAAGGCCTTCGGTGTTTTCCATAAACTGGTTCATCAACGTGTATAGGACCATAACGAAGTTAAAACACAACTTAGAACTAATCCGAAGCAAAGTTTTTATTAGCAAAATGAATATTATAGCTACAAAAGAAAACTCACCGGCCCAAATATTATGCTATAAATATGATGTAACTCCAGATATCGTTAACGAGGTAATAAACAAGGATTTAAAGTTTATGAAGTCTCTCACAACATAAATATTAACAAGCTATAAGTTACATTTCCAAATCAAAGGCTGATTTCATGAGGAAAATGGTCATAGGAACTGGAATCACATCAATCTCATTCAGCCACATACATGACTGTCAAGTCCTGTAATGTAACTCCAAAGGATCTTTGTTACTTTGCTCTGTTTAAATGTGGTCTTGAAAGCCGATATTGATGTACAAAGAAGGGTCTGCGTAACGTCTGTCAAGATGTGTGATGCGAGGTTGAGATCACCGACTGTCCTTCACAGAAGACCGTTACAATGAAAATCGTGGTGTCGGAAATTGATACGTAATCGTGGTCATCATGATGAGCTTGATCAGTAATGCAGGAAGTACCTCGATTGACAGGAAGGGATCAAAAAACATTATTTTTATAAGACGCAATTAATACCTAATATATAGATGTATGTGAAGCAACTTGTTTTTTATCCAGTTGTTTGAAATGAAATATATATATATACCAAAAGTAAGAAAAGGCTACTGTACTAGGCTATGTTTTTATTTGATATTGAATTACACATAATCTCTTATCTTGTTTGTTTTTACACAGATACAGTTCACAGAAAATTAAGATAAGATTGTTGGTTTAATACGAATAGAAAACTAATCTAAAACAGGAAAAAATTAAGGATACCAAAAAGTTAACACATTAAGTAATATGTTTGCATTTTAACAAAACATAAATTTTCTGAATTTTATTTTTACTCCGTTCCATGTGGCCTTTTAGATGTAAATATAGAGTTCAATACCTACAGTAGGTTAGTACTGACAAATATTATCTTACTTAATCACAATAATGGAACGTTACTTCCTGAAAGGGAATTAATTCACTTAAATAATTTTTCTTAGTATTCCACGTTCATCATATATTTTGTTACTTAGACTTAATAAACGCTAAAATCGCAAGCTCAAGTTACCTTCCTCTTCTGTTGTGGTAATCTATTCAAATAACGGTTATAGAAGGTCACATGTTTAAGTAGTTCTTCTTAACAATGTTTCCTGAATTATGATGTAAAACGCCTTAGACTGCGGAATATTCCTTTTAGTAGTAATATGTGTAGGATATTACATCGCAATAAGATCAATAATTTAAATTACACCATTTGTTACTGGCCCAATGTAGTTTCCAGTAAGAGGGCATTTTAACCATACTCTCTTGTATGACTATGTCGACTAATTACCAGAACTCATCAGACTGGTTGGGTAACAACATAAACAACCTTAGTTGAAGCGCTATTCTTACCAGTCGTTTATGAGGCAAGACAAGTGTTGTAGAATGTAATAGCTGGCGGAGCGACATAGTTGAAACGTTATTATACACTGTTCTTGTTGAAATCTCATATTGAGCAAGCCAGGAGTTAAGTGAGGTTAAACTTATTACCAGTTTTATGGTAGTGTAATTTAACAAACATAGTACCAAATCAAGTTTTCATCAAACAGAAAAAAAAAAGTCTGTTATACTTAAAAGAGAATTAGGTAATAAACTCCTGTAGTGACTGCTCAATAAACTTACAAGTAAACATATCTATACCGACGTATTAGGTGTGTAAGTATAACGTTTGTACAAGTTCCAATTAACCACCAAAACAATTTCAATAATTTCTGCTTTTCCTCCTATAACCTGTGTAAATATAATAGTAGTGTCTGTTGTGTGTCTATGTAACTACTTCGCAGGGTGTGGAGGTTCATTAGGTCCATACAAATTTTCAGTTTTGCATTTTGCGTTTTGCGGTTTTTATGGGCATTTTTTTACTACTACTTTGCACTCCTTTTTGCTGGATCTTCACCAAATTCGGCATGAAGATTTGTTGGGTCCATTCGGAGATATATGCAAAATTGCGGTTTTACATATCATGTTTTGCAGTTTTTATGGGCTTGTTTGCGTTTTTACAATCACATATAAGAGAAGCAACTTTTTTTATGTCCAAGATAAACTATCATTAATCACGAATTTAGATAGCTTCCGTCCAGGGGACGGGTACTCCAGCTAGTATTAAATACGTTAATAATATTTGCTGTTTTGCACTCATATCCTTAATCTGTACTAAGAAAATTTGACGAATTAAAAACATTGATCGCAAAATACGTCCTGACGGTTTGGGCACTCGACTAGCAATCTGATGGTCGCAGGTTCGAATTCCCTCACCGAACACACTACCATACTCTAGGGTTTCCGACAGGGCCTTCTGGTATAAAAATTATTGGTTTATAGATTAAAAGTAGACACAACCAGATGAATTTCAACCATTCCCAGTGTTTCTCCTGAACGCTGCAAGGTATTGGAAAAAAGAAGAAAAAAAATCGTGAAATGCAATTTTACCTTGATTTTTGGGATAGTTTAGCGCTCTTGATGGCGAATTTATAAAAGTTGAAATTAATTCATCCTTTTTTCTCTCACGGTGTATCTACAAGAACTATTTTACAGAGATTCTCAGAACTTCTAAACAAATATTTATTTTTGTTATGTCTAACACACAATAAAAATATTTCACAAATCAACGATATCAGGTATCAAGAACTTTATCTTTATTTAGAATTTTAGTGTTTTAGACTAAGAAATAATTAGATAAAGCACTTTTCTAGTTACTTCTTACCTTTATATTAACGATTATGTGTTCCCACAATAAAATGCTATTTCTCTGTGAGTATTTGCATGGTTTCGATTAACCTTTAAGAAAATATAAATTAGCTGTTGGTTTAAAAATGCATAAAACTATGGATAAAAAAATTCTTTGAAGTTCAACGTATCTAACAGATATTTAAAGAAATATTTCGTGTATGTGTGTATGTATTGATTAGTTTTTCTACTGCTAGTCCCCAAATATCGGGTAAGTTATCTGGTCACAATGGAGTATTTTATAATGGACCTCAGATGGTTTTGAGAAATTTAATCTCCATCCTTGACATTTGTTAGCGATAATCCATAAATGAAGGTAACTTACAAGTTTGAGGTTTTTTAAGTGGATGCTTGTTTGTTTGTTTGTTATTAAGCACAAAGCTACACAAAGGGATATCTGTGCTGTGATCACCACGGATATCGAAATCCGGTTTCTAGCGTTGTAAGTCCGCAGACATACCACTGTGCTACTGGGGAGCATTAAGTGGATGCACTAGTGATAAATCATAAATGAAGGTAACTTACAAGTCTGAGGTTTTTAAGTGGACACACTAGTGATAAATCATAAATGAAGGTAACTTACAAGTCTGAGGTTTTTAAGTGGATGCACTAGTGATAAATCATAAATGAAGGTTACTTACAAGTGTGAGGTTTTTAAGTGGATGCACTAGTTATAAATCATAAATGAAGGTAACTTACAAGTCTGTGGTTTTTAAGTGGATGCACTAGTGATAAATCATAAATGAAGGTAACTTACAAGTCTGAGGTTTTTAAGTGGACACACTAGTGATAAACTGTAAATAAAGGTAACTTACAAGTGTGAGGTTTTTAAGTGGATGCACTAGTTATAAATCATAAATGAAGGTAACTAACACGTTTGAGGTTTTTAAGTGGACACACTAGTGATAAACTATAAATGAAGGTAACTTACAACTTTGAGGTTCTCAAGTGGGTGCACAGGTATTTACCACACTGAAACTGTAGTCGTTCTATTTAGAAGAATGCCTAAAACCCTCAGTGACTCATTTGTATGTTTGCGTACTTATATCGCTAAAACTCTGGTTTCAATACCCGTAGTAGGCAGAGTACAGATAATCCATTGTGTAAATTTTTTGCTCAACAACGAAATAAAAAAACAACACTAAAGGTATTATTTTCCCGCAATAAAATAAATTTAAAATAATTAGAATAAGTTCTCATGACCATTAAGTGAATGCAAATCACGCTTCCTAAATTACACAGTCAGAATTTTTAGTTACACAGAAAAAGGTTCCTACATGTAAACGATCAAACGTTTCAATTTTTGCTGATGAGAATATTCAAGATAATACAAAAAAAATAGCTTACATACAATATTTTGTGTCAGCTTAGTTTGTGCACACTTTCTGATTTGTTAAATTCCATGAAGTATTCAACGTTATTACTTTTAAGTTGCACTCTCTAGCTTAATAAATTGGACATAACGTCATGATTTAATTATATTGAATATTTACTTTCTGCTTTAATAAGGTAAACAAAATATTAAAACTAATGGTCGAAAATCTTCTTTCTTAGCTAACAACTAAAAAGAGTTTTAAAATTTTGATACTTTCAATACTTAATTTCAGATTTAACTGTAAAATCGTAAGTCAACCACACAGGCATCTCTGATTGTTTGGACATCAAAATATCAGACAAACGATATAAAAAACGCTAAACTTATATCTAAACCATAATGTAATGTTAGAGCTTTCAAACAATACATATTTTGTACTCATCGGTTCACCTTTTTTAGAGAAATCACCATTTGAAAATTAGCTCTTTCTCCCTGTTTATATTGAGGTTTTGGTGAAAGTATATTGTCTTTTGTAAAGTAACTTACCTGTAGAAGACTTGTTTTCATCGTTAAACTAGTCACTGATACACTATAAGAATGTCCAAGAGTCATCTTTATTTCATTTGTGATTACAAGGCCAAAGTTGGAAGGTGCAATGTTGTGGATACAATCAGAATGGAGTTTTTGTTAAATGTAAAGTGACCAGAAAAATAATTTATATTTACAATTAAAAGGAATATAACGTTAAAATAACAGGGCAAAAAACTGCGAAGCAGAAGAATAGTAAGAATGAGATATGTTGTTTTTTTTCATTATAACCACTTACATTGTCGTAGATCATTTAGTGGTTTGAGGGACTTAGGTATGATTGATCAAACCTCAAATAACAAAGGTCATAAGGAATAGTTGAAGAACATTTATTGCTGCTTCTACTAAGTGCCAGTGTCCTAGATGTCATAAACATGTTGAAAGCCATCCTTACAGCACAGATTAAGGCCAAAATAGAATGTCTAGCAAAACCTGCCCTGGTTTTGGGAGAGTTTTCATCAAAATCAAAACCATTTTGTGAGTTTCATTGATTTTCTCGAGGTAAGAGATCAAACCCTAAACTTGTGCATAGTTTTATATGAAAATTTAGTGTAGCAAATTTGCTCTTATTCCAAGCTGCTCACAAAAAGCAATTTTATATGATAGGATAGCGTTTCAGTGGGAGAGGAAGGGGTAGAGATGATGATGTCATAGGTTCACGAAGTGTCACCAGAGAGCGCTGGTGCCATGCAGTGATTTCATCGGAGAGGATGACGTCATAGTTCCACCAAGTGGAACCAGAGGGCGCGTTTTTAGAGACGCGTTGCTAGGCTGCCATGACAGGTGGGCACAATCATGATGATATCATCATACATCATCATATAACTAGTTACTAAAAGTAATGTCTTATAAATGGAAGATGATGAGCTCATTGTCTCAATGCATCAACAATGTTTAGATTTAATTACATGTAAAACTATTATTGATTCAACATAATAAAAAGTTAGAGAACTGAGGAAAAACAAGACAATTGTACGTTTCACAAATATAACTTATTACGGCCATGGTTTCGCCAGTAAAGGCATCATCGGGTACAAAGTAAAATGTTTTGTAGCAGGGTTTATATATATATATATGTTTAAACAAAGAATTGGAAGTGACCTTGACATTCACCTAGAGACAATTGGGGAGGAGCATGTATGATGGTGTCACTATAAGTCGGTTTTCTGAATATTTTGAAGGAATGTATGCCGCTACTTATGTCAATATTTAAATCCAAAAAATTTCCGTTTTCACCAAATTCCATAGTAAATTTAATAAATTTGTTTTATGAATTTAGAAAGATTAGAAAATTATGGAGTTGACGTTCGGATCCTGTCCAGAGACAAATCACATCATCAACTTATCTATACCAATATATAACATGTTTTGTGTTATTTTCATTACTAAACAATTTATTCTCTAAATAATCCATGAAAACTTCTGCGAGCAAAAAAGAAAGGGGGAACCCATAACTAACCCGTCGTCATTCAACCTTCTTCAAGACATCCAATATCTCACAAACTTGCTGTGTTCCATAGTTTGTTACACAGACTTATCACTGTACTCTTGTCAACTGAAAATTATGAAACTGAATTAAAAACTATAAAACAAACTGCTGCTAGCAATGGTTATACAACAAAGTTAATTAACATATTGTTGTTTAAAAAATTGAAAGCCAAAATCAATATATCCACATAGTGTACCAAATGACAACAAAAAGAAAAAATGGCTTAAGACGAGCTACATTGGAAAAGCTCCTCACAAAACAAAGAAATCTACAGACTGGCTTTGTACTGTAAAAATAACCTAGGAAACATTTTGTGCAGCAACAAAGATACAATCAAGAAGTACAGCAACGGTGGTGTTTACCCAATTAACGTGTCAAGATTACAATAGTGAATATATAAGTCAAACAGGATGTCCCACAGAAACGAGAATTAAATAACATTCTAGAAGCTGGAAATTAAAGAAAATGGATTCAACCTTTGCATCCCACCTTATTGAAAGTTTCTTATTGAAACTAAACGCCAAGTTGATCGAGAAAAAAAACAACTAAAATTTTACATATCTGTGAAAAAGGAAAACAAATCCAGGAAACTTCTAAACGATTAAACCGACTTAAGATCCTCCCCACTTGTCTCAATGTGAATGTGAAGGTCACTTCCGGTTCTTTTGTTAAACATATATATATAAATCCTGCTACAAAACATTTAAGTCTGTAAACGATGATGCCATGGTCGTAATAAATGATGTCTTTGTGAAACGTACAATTGTTTTGTTTTTCCTCAATTCTGTAATTATGGAGTTTCACCAAGTACCGACGATTTCAAAGATCAGTTATATAATAAAAAGTTCTCGACATAATATATCTTCTTAACACTTGTGTCCACCTAAACCAAATAATGCTTTCGTTTCTACAAACCAGAAATTATATTTCTGTATCTTTCATTTAAACTTATTAGTTTTCCAAATGAACATAATAACCTTTATTTATAAATCAAGTGATTATTTCAAACACTTTTGGTAACATGTATTATTTTTTTCACTTACAAATTATACAATCCATACATACAAAGCTTCCTGTACTATAAGCATCATAGTTTATAAAGTTACTGGATTATGTTCATTCCAACAGTGTTGGCTAGAAATGTATCAAAGTATTGATCAAAACACTATATCAGTCACTACCATTACATCATTTATTAAGATATTTAACTTTTGATGTGACATTTGCAGCCAACACACGAACTCGTGTATTCGACGATAGGTTATGTGTGGAATTTGCAACAGACTAATCCATTCCTATGTTCTCGTAACTTAAGAAAGATTTTTGTAGGTCTGTACGAGGGGAGCTCCGATTATCTTAGTGTTTGTCTGTAATTTTACCTGGACGGTATCTGCACGAGACCTCGAGGCTGTCATCAAACACTGGGTCCCCTAAATGTCTTTTTTCTTTTCCCTGACAGAAATAACACTGTAGTGACAATATGTTCAGAATTGTATATCTATTTACTGTCAAAAGATTGTTTTTATCAGTGATCACCAAATTACTTTAAAAGTGGATAACATTCTCCCATCTTTGCTAGTCACCTTTTATTCTTTAATATAAGAATATAGGTAACTGTAACTTAAGGAGAACCAAAGCTTTACTTCTTTTTCTCAAGTAGTGATCACGGGACTAATGAACAAAAGTGAAAGCATTAGTCACAATGTTTTACCCTTTGGCATCACTTCTTAGAGAGTTCCTTTGATCTGGATTATATACGTATAAAAATATTAGACGAACCTACCTACAGATATGTGTTAAGGGTGTATAATTTGTGGTTTCAAATCATGTAATTATTATCTCCAAACAAATAATTTTGGTGAGTGTCCTACATATTTTGTTTATAAAGACTTGTTTTACTTACACAGTCATATGATTGAACATTTAAATATTCTCCAATTACTACTTCACTAGGCCATTAGTATTATACAAAATAAACAGAATATATTTCACATGAGGATTCGTAAAATTTGAAAATAGTAAAGAAGAAAACGATTTTGTTTAAAAGTATGAAATTTAAAGGTCTTTTTGAGAACCAACACATCCAGAGAAAGAGAAAGCTATTGCGCATATCATTAAAAAATTCATATTCATGAGTGTAATTTATCACAAAAGAGTAAGCTAGACATATATAGGTCAGTATTTTATCAACTAAAATATTTTGCAAATAGTAAGTTAGTGGATCTTGAAGTTTTATTAATAATTGTTTCAGTCTGAGTTTTATTTGTTTTGTGAATAAATGTTTCAATGTATGTGACAACTATCTTATTTAGATTTGATTTTATACTGAAACATTGATGAACAAAAATAAATTGTGATGAGAAACTTTTTAATATTTAAAAATAAAAATTAGACTGTTTGTTGTGGACTAAACTTCTGACTAACTAACTGACTATCTCTGTTACCATCCTTTGTATAATGAAATCTCATATATTTTATATGTTGATGTCTAAGTAGATAATTAAAGTAAAATTGGATCAATTTTTCATTTTGAAAACTTATTCTAAGCCGATTGACACAGTCTCAACTTTTGACCATTTGCTGTATGTAGGGCGCTGTATTGGGTAGAAAGTATGCAATATTTATATGCTAACTGAAATGTTCCGTCACATATTGAGAAATAGAATATCATGAATACACATTTGGTGTTTTGTATCCATATGTAAAGTGAAAGAACTAAGTTTACTGACTGTTAAATTCAGTGAGATATAAAAACTGTAGTTAAAGTTTGGTGAACATTAAATTTGTATAGAAAATATATGACTATGTAGAGTTTCATGTTAACGTTTATGTTAATAAAAGTTTTTCTGCCATATAGATCACCCTCTTCTGTTAGTAGAACCGTGAGTCAGATAGAGTGTTATCTGTTTAAGCTAACACTAAGGTCCGGCATGGCCAGGTGGTTAGGGTGCTCGACTCGCAATCTGAGGGTCACACCAAACATGCTCGCCATTTCAGCCGTGGGGGCGTTATAATGTAACGGTCAATCCCATTATCGCAGGTAAAAGAGTAGCCCAAGAGTTGGCGGTCGGTGGTGATGACTAGCTGCTTTCCCTCTAGTCTTACACTGCGAAATGAGTTATCTGTGTTGTGCCCACCACGGGTATCGAAAGCAGGGTTTTAGCATTCCAAGTCTTCAGACTTTCCGCTGAGCCTCTGGGAACATTAATATATTTGTTTGTCTGCACTTAAGCACAAAGCTACCGGTTTCTAGCGTTGTAAGTCCGCAGACATACTGCTGTGACACTGCATTAATATAAGAGGCATAATGCAAACAACGTGTATTAATTCAAGTAATGCCTTTTTAATGATTTTACTTTTTTAGCATATTTTTTGAATATATACCTTTGATGAAAAGAATATAAAAGCAAACGTAACAAATATGACTAATGTTATTAGAAATTTAATAAATAACACTGAATAAAATAGTAAAATAGCTCAAATAGCGAAGGACGTTACAATACTTTATTAACTTATGAATCTCCAAATAACAATATATGTGTGCAAGTTGAAGTTGCAACCATAGATAAATCACAACTCCTAAACCTGCTACTCTAAACTGCTGCTAAATGAAAAATGAGAGTGAAGAAAAAAAAACGTTGCTGTGTAAATAAGGTTTCCTTGTATTATTATTTTCTGAGTGATCTATACGTGTCTGTGTTGTTCTTTTTTTAAACATGCTAATGTCTTAATTTAAGTAATGATTTGATAAGTAAAGGACATTGTTAAACTTTGTTTACTATTTTAATATCAGAATTCTGATGTTGTATAAATTAATTCAAATTGTTAATACATTCATTTTGCCTATTATGAGATTTGTACTTTTTTAAAACTTGAAGAAGTTTTGTTTGATCTTTCAATTTCATCTCTTTTATCTTAATAACTTTTATCCTAACCTTCATTTTGACTTGTGTTCTCTCATGTGAATTGTTTAACTTATGAAATGTGTTTTCTGTGATGCAGAAAGTAATGAATCATTTCCACTTGACAAGAAATTGGAATATATTTCTTATATGTCGATCTATTTATTGGTCAGGCCGCATCAAGTTTATTCGTTACCAAATGACTTGTTTTACGTAATTACATTAAATTAGCTTCAACGGATTTGAATTAGATTTTTTCATTTCTAAAAAAACAGATAAATAAGCAGACTGATCAATATGATTCTGCTGTTCACTAGTGATCTCAGAAATACATATTTGATTACCTTCATAAGTATAGCATTTACTATTTCCTATCAAATCAGCATTATAAAGTAAGACTAGAAAATTGTTTTTCTCATACACGATTTTCTAGAAGTACACGAGAAAGTTTGTGAGAAAGAGAAAAAGGAAAAATAATGAATGAATAACCGTATCTTGAACCGAATACTGATGGTTCTTATTAAATATTAAATATTTAAAAATAATTAAAACTACCTATGAAATATATATAGCTGTTACGTATTAACCAATTAACGTTCTCTTCAATCTAATCAAGTAAAGCAAAACTCTGATACAGTGAAATCTGCTTAATCAGTGACAAATACAGGACTTTAACACTAAATGAAACTTCCACTAGGTTGGCACGTCATATAGCTGCTTTAGAAATTTGAGTCTTACTTAAGAAAATGAAATATAACCACCCAGTACGTATCTATTAGGAGGACAAAGCGCGTATTTCCCATTCTGTAGTTTTCCACCAAAAATCGAAAAACAATAAAACAAAACGTATGTTTCTGTTAACTGATTCGCTGACACTTTACATGGTTATTTGTTTACTCGTGTATTACCTTTCAGGGTTGTTGGTAGGATGATTAATAATTAGTACAAATAAGAAAATAATACGTTAAATTTTCACAGAAAATTGATTCTGATTAATATATTCAACACAAAGTTGCTTTCATATGCTTTTTAATACCTTGTTACTTATTAAGAACGAGGACAACTGTCGGACTTGTTAAATATTTTTAGACATCTTTTCGTGGCGATCCTAAACCTTCCAACAATTTAATAATGGCTTTGCTGGACCTGAAAAACTGTCAAGTTGCAAATATAAAAAGTTTAACAATATCCTTAAATAAACATTTTTTTCTGTGCTGTTTCACGTACAGGTACATAAGATATTTCTTTTAATTTTCAGAAGACTATAATGAATGATTTAATAATCTGAGTACAAAAGAATCTAAATTTTACGAAATTACAAAAGACATTGAAAAATGATAATAATGTTAGATTTGAGCATAAAACGATTTAAACAAGTCTGGAATGTATAAGAAATTAATATTTCAGTTCAAGCAGTTAAAAAATAGCTTTAAGCTTTTTGGAAATTCTAATTGAGGTAATAATTTTTCTAATTAGAGACAATTCCAGTTTGAGTGAAGTAAGATATTTGAAACTAAGATTGTATGGTTCCTGAAGTCAAGGTTGTCTGCTAGCAAGGGCTGTCTTAGCCCATTGGGAGTCCTACACATACATATTTTTTGGCATACCTCCTCACTCACCACCCCTAAAGAAATACTAATTGCGTTATTTCCACTAATCCAAAAATATACCAACACAGTAGCTAATAAAACACTTCTTAAAAAAGTCACTATGCATGTACTGCACTTAGCAACCAATAAGAGCATGCTCACCGCAAGATTGCCTGATTGACAAGGTTTTTTTTAACTTTTTTTTCTTTGTTTTTAAACACAAAGATACACAATGGTGTATTTGTGCTCTGCTCACCACAAGTATCGAAACCCTATTTATAGTGTCGTCATAAGTCCAGTGGCCAACAATTTTTAAATGCCTATACGTTATTGGGTGATATGTTTTTGGATCGTATTCTTTGAAATAGTTTTTTGCTTTTCAAATGAGTACGATACTAAAACTGACAAAAGTCAATATTCAGATGAAAATATTAAATAAAATCCCCATGATTTCCGGTCCTTTGAGCTGCTCAGGGCCCTAAGCATTTGTTCGGCCTGCTAACGCCTAGCGCGGCTATTCTTTGCAAGTTTCACATACTTCTGTCTTTTAGAATGATAGTTCAAAGGGATGGAGGGTTACCTGAAAACATGGCTTCTGATTCACCTGCGTCAACAGCAATACCCTTCCCAGTTGTCCAATACCTGGAGCAGAACGTCAGAGCGTGGATGAGGTCAACAAAGGGTCAGGTAAGTTCAATGTCATGATGTCGTTTTGCATAGATAAGCTACATCATGCATATTTTATTATCAGATAGTTAAATGAAACAACTGCGATAATCTTTGTCTCGTTGTAAATTCATAAAAATTCACAACATTTTAAAGGGACAAAAGGTACCTTATTAGCCCATCAAAAATGTCCCTTCCAGCTCCCAACTATAACCACCCATTACTATTCATGTATTCATCCAATTTTATCTTGAACTCAGTTAAATTTTCTGCTTTCACCACCCTTGAAGGCAGCTCATTCCAAAAGCCAACCACCCTCTTTAAAAAAGTAATACTGTCTAAACTGCAGACGACTCCTAAGCTGCCAAATTTTGAATTTATGACCCCTTGTCCTATTATGATAACGTATTGTAAATATTTTAAAAGTAGATTTAGATGTTGTAATAGTTTTTATAAGCAATTGTTCTTTTCATGTTTTATCGCTTGGTGACAGACGGATATACTTTAATCATTTGTAAAATATAGTGTATAATATTATTATCATATTGTAAAAGAAAGCAAAATCGTTAAATTGGTAATAAAAATAAAACTAGTAAGATAACTTGGTATATTGTATTTTCCATGTAAATTTTGAATGAAATCAGCGCCTTGTACATAAAGCTTTACTTTCTTATCTAAATGTTGTAGTTTTCTTTAATATAGTATCTAAGTTTTTTTTTAAATCAAATGTTTTAATGATATAGTTATGTACAAAATATTATATTATTTGACCAGTGTTCTGAGGAAGTATTTAGACAGTATTTAAAAGTCTTATGTCCCTTAAATATCTGATTATATGTTTATACATGTTATGTTTATATGTTTGAAGTTTTATTTGATACAAATGTTGTAGCGAGGTATTTATGTATCTTTAGAAAGTCCTATTATTGTATTATTTTGAGCAAATGCTCTAAAAGCAGCTGATTTTTATGCTTAGCATTGACTGTTAGTACTACTCCCTAGATCGGTTTATTTTATTTTATTGTAAATGGGTAAATTTAAAAAACAAACTTTCTGTTCGAAATGTTTACAGTAGAAACTACTGAGTAATTAATGAGAACGAAAAGGGTTCCCAAGGGGGGGGGGGATTAGGTCACAACAAAATATAAAGCTATCATTTTCTCGTGTACAGGTCATTTTGGAAGCACACAGATTAATATGCCTTCTATAATCTCATCGTCGGGTTGCCATAGTAATAGATAATGCCGATAAAATGATAGCAAATCGACCTAATAAAAAAACATGGAAATACATCCCGCTCTAGTTCGTTTTTAACTAACCTACCTGAGTGAGAAATGTATTTTTTTTAAATGTGTTCCTTTGCTGTAATAGTTCGCTTTTTGTAGTTATTGTAATCTGTTATTGGAGTTTTATATTTTTCATTTGTTTAACCAGTGAGAAAGATTACTTAAGTAAACTAATTATATATATACAACATCAAACCTTTATTGTTAGGGTCGTTATATGTTTGCTTAAAGGATAATAAAATAAAAATAGAAAATGAGTGAAACGTTTACATTGAAAAGGATTATATTTGTTTTATACACAAAGCAGCATTGTAAGATAAAAACTGTTTTTTTTTTCTGCAAAGCTCACGTCACACACAGTCTTCCCCAATTAACTTAGAAAGTTCCTGAAAAAAGGAGAACAAACAAAAGTAAATAATCGAATATTGAACCAAAATTAAAAATAATTGAAAGAGTGTTAAGTCATTACGTGTTAGTCCAATTAAATTTCTCTTAAATCTAATCAAATATAGCAGAAAGCTGACGTAGTGTAATCTGCTTAAGCAGTGACAAATACTGGATTTTAACACTAATTGAAACTTCTACTAGTTTGGCATGTCATACAGCTGCTTGATAACATCAAGTATTACTTAAGATGATGAATCTTAATCACCCAATATGTTTCAATCAGGTGGACAAAGTACATATTGCCCACTCTGAAAACAACAAAATAAAAACCTTGTTTCTATTTACTGATTCGCCTTAAAAATGTCCCAAAGAAAATTAAACTTGCTAAAATTTGACTGAAAATTTCCTCGTTATGTTTGGTGTTTGTTTATTTATACACTGCTTTGAAGGGTTGTTGACACAAATTGCTAAATTATTAGAATCTTCGTTTTATTACTCTATTTATTTTAACTTTCACCTTAATGCTTTATTTATATACTTTTAAGTCTTTCTACCCATTGCTTTTAAAATATAATTTTACTACATTATTTATAATGTTGAGAATTATTTTTTACCCGAAAATTCCAAGGAACAAAAACTCCATCACTGATATTCAACTTTGAAAAAGAAAATCGCAGTTTTAACTAGTGTGTTAATTAAAAAGAAACTTACCCCAAGTCGTCTGTTATCCTCACAACATTTGAGTTTGTTATAATTCACATTTGAATGCTCTGACTAGCTTCCAATTCGTACCTAGGATTTTGGCGTTTCTTGAGAAAATTTAAAGCGTTGCATAAAAACGTTGTTCATGCAAACCATAAACTAATAATCACTTTCATAAACTAAATAAACAGTTAATTGATGATGATGTTTTACCATTTCAACTCTTGTGGTTTGTTGTTTGGTATCTAGATATTAGACTAAGTAGTCCTTTTACGGTTAGCAAAGACATTTATATTCAAAATGATACGAAGATTTGACAGAAACTTTGGGGTTACAGAAATTGGAAACTTTAAACATTTTTCTGCAACGATCCCCGTGGTACCAAAGTGGCTGTAATTATTTTTAACTAAAATCATCACTTTAATTGAATATAGGTTTCATTTATAAACATAACACTTGGTAAACATATAATACTATAGAAATTCTGAAAATTGTTCTGACATACAATTTTTATTGTAATCTCCAGTATGTTATACAAAAAGTATATTTATATTGTGAGTATCTCAATACTGTGCAATATTTGTTAGATATCTGTTCACAAAACTAAACGTGTTGTTAAAAATGATAAACAGGAAATGTTTTAGATGTTGGTGGGAATTTCAAACATTAGAACTGCTTCACAAGTTTGGTGTAACATTCTCTATTTTTTTTTGAACTGTACTGTATTCACAAGAGTCCTTTCAGGAGATTAGCCATCCTTCACACCCAATAAAGGAAGAAGATTAACCATCCTTCACTCTCAATTAATGAAGGAGATTAACTATCCCTCACACCCAATAAAGGAAAGAGATTAACCATCCTTCACACCAAGTAAAGGTAGAAGATTAACCATCTTTCACTCTCAATTAATGAAGAAGATTAACTATCCCTCACACCCAATAAAGGAAAGAGATTAACCATCCTTCACACCAAATAAAGGTAGAAGATTAACCATCTTTCACTCCCAATTAAGGAAGTTCCACCTTTCCGAAAATTTCTCAGGCTTCTTTAACTATTTTTGTAATTTTATGTGCACTTCATCGAAAACATTTGATTAATACTATAAAATCTATAGTGAAAATAAATCCACAAAATGCATAGGCAATTAATTATGTACTTGTTTCATGCATATGTTTACAAAAAAAAACAAATAACCAGACTTCATAAAAAAACAATTCAAACCCGACTTTTCGACTTATGCCTTTTCAAAGATTACAGTTTCACTTACAAATACAAATTGACAACTGAAAAGAACACATCCAACAATTAAAAACTGGCTTAATAATAGTAATATCACGTGTTATCGCACGCACGTTCAAAGAAATTCGAATGACTAAGCGATAGAAAATCGCAATCTATCGAACAAAATACAATAATAATAATAATTATAATTATAAGGACAGAGAATTATTTAGGTTTATAAGATTGAAAAAGGAGAGTCTCTTTTAATTTACGATTAAAGAAAACTATTACATTTTGGTAAGAGCTTAATGCTGAATGGTCTGTTTTGCAAAATTTTAAAACTGAAACGCTTTTCACGTATACTTTTTTGTGAATATGCGGGACCGTTGCGTCGACTTTGGCACCTTCTTCCTCTTATGGAAAAACATCATTTTTGTTTTTATGTTTGGGCATTTTCTGAGGTCCCTCGCTGCCATAGCGGTAAGTCTAACGATTTACAACGCTAAAATTAGGTGCTCGATTCCCCTCGGTGGACACAGCAGATAGCCCGATATGGCTTTGCTGTAAAAATCACACACAAACACACATTTTCTGATTCATTATTTAATTGATCGCTTCAGTATTGTTTCTGTAAAACTGAACCATATTTGCCATCTAGCCCGAAAATTCCTGGTTTCACACCGCCAGGATTGGGATTTCTTTTACACTACAATTAAAGATATATATATAAAACTAGCATTAAAAAGTTCAAGAAAAATGACAAAATAAAAAAAAATTAACTTAATCGTTTTCGTTAAAACCAGTTTTGTAGTCTCAGTGTGTACTATTTAATTAGTTTATTACCCGTGGTGGGCACAGCACAGGCAGCCCGTTGTGTAGCTTTATGCCACAAGATTTTAACACGTGTGTTATATTAGAATACACGCCAAATGATCTTAACCTTTCAATTCTCACGTGTAACAAAAAATTATAGTACAATTGTAACGGCTTGAATTTATTTCTGTATGATAGCAACTCTCTTAAAAATAAATAAATTGAATAACTCTTAGAATACTCTGCACTTAGTTTTTTTATTTTACAAATATTGCAATTTGAAGAATAAAATAATCCACTAATAATTTAAAGGTTTCGACGGTTTTGCTTAGAGATTATGCAAACAAAAGTTCTAAGTTTACTCATGACATGTACAAATATAACACTGAAATCCAAAGTTTTCTAAAATACGAACAAACCTCGAAAATAATTACGTATTAGTAATATTATTTATTATACAGTCCCATGCATTAGAAGTTATATTTTAATTTTGTGTTACAAGCATTTCATATTTTATTTAACATTATAAAGTTAAACGTCATCATATCAGACGAAATGTTTTAAACTTTTTTTTCTTACTAATTGTGAAAGATTTTCAAGAAATAATATATAAAATTACAAAGAATACGTATAAATAAGTAAGAATCATGGAACATAGTTTCATAAAATGGCTTTACCTTTTATGTTTTGTTCAAAAATGCCGGGTAAGAATTTCATGAAAAGCAGGTGAACTATATAGAAATAAGTGCATTGTAATACACTGCATCTAAAACAAAAATATACTGCTCATGTATAGAAACTGAATTGGATAAAAATAAGATGTATTATTTACAACACATCATCTCTTCAACAGAAATACGATATCCATAAATAGCAGTAGGACCGTGCAGAAATAACTATTGTATTTATTATATTATAATCTCCACCAAATTGTGTTAATTATGTGTCAATAGACCCACATACAGGTAACTATATAATGATGTTTACAAGTAGCCCCTGATTATTTTGATAATAAAAACGTATCGTCAGAAAATACTTGTTAGCGAAGAGAAAATGGACTACACATGATCTTCAATCGATATCTCGTCAACCAGACGTTGTTGGCGACTAGCAACCAGCTGCCATGAGCTTTTGTCATACAGATAAGCTATTTTAAATTAGAGTTAACATCGAGAAGACTAGGAATATGAAAAATAATGTCTACAAAATAGGTGGCACACAAAGCCGATAAAACATTTTGGATCATGTTTCAAAAATCATTCCTGAATATGGATATTTTAAAATAGAGTTTCGATAGTATTTTCACATTTAGTGGACGGTGATTCTTAGTCGTTTTATTGCTTTAATCTTGCATATTATTAAAAGTCACTTTAAGATATTCTGTAGGCATTTTGGAAACTTTATAGTCACAGTGAAAAATTATCATTTTCATATCAAAATTACTTTTTTCAGTTGTATTAATGATTCACTAAAATAATCACTATATTTTGAAATTTAGTTTTGACGTTTTACAATCCTATTATTCATTTTAAAGGTTCGTAAGACCAGTCAAGATATTTCAGACTTTCATAATGTTCATTCCTGTGTCTGGAACCTAAAATATACCATAGTGTAGATAATCAGCTTACCATTTGACGAAAGTTGGCAACCCTGCAACCCTATGTTTCTAACTCCAATAATATAACTTTTGGCTAAAGTATAAATTCTTTACAGCCACTTCATTTGATATAGCATCTTAAAACAAGTTTTAAAGGTGTTTTAATTAGAGTGAAGGTATCATAAACTTAACGTGTTCTGATCCACTTGTGTTGGGGCTCTTCCAGTACCAGTTTTCCTGTTGTTATCAATATTTTCTGCTACATGGTGGCTTTACTTGTTACTAAGTTGAGCAGTGTCTACAAGATAATGAGGTCATTAACTATTTGTTTGCAAGTTGTCCACAGACTTCAAACGTACAATGGATTATGTTACTACGTTACACTATTTTACATGCTTTTAAAGTTTTAATTAATTTTCTGAATAATGGTCCTAACCACTTTCACTTTACTTGTTATGCTTTAATTATCTTCTCAATCGATACTAAAACATTTAGTCAGTTATACAGCATTAAAACAGCGTGGGATTTTTAATGGCCTCATATTATCCAGAGTGATTTTTTTGTAACCAAGAAGGTACTTAAGCCAGTAATGAGGTTTAAGTTCATTTTGTTTTTCATGTCAGATATAACTAATTCCATTTATAACTATAACAACTTTTCACCAGGAAGACGATTAATGTTAGTCTAAACATCACAGATGGTAAAGGCTATCGCTGACTCATGAAAATGTTGAATTTATTCTAATCTTTAATTACCAGTGATAACACTCAAGAAAAGCAAAAATAAAATAATGACATAAAGGCAAATCTCTAAACTTATAGAGTATTTTAGGCTATGATCAAAGTTTATGATTTCAGTTGTAAAAATATCTTGTATGGGAAAAACGAATGATAAAAAACTTTTCAATGGAAATAATACTTTAATTTTGCAAGGCACGTTAAATTGCATAATACCTCCAAAAGAACAGGTCAAAGCAGCAAACTGGCCAAAATGTAGTAAAACGTTACAGATAGATTAGATCATAAAAATTTCCAGATTTTCGTTATATTTTCCCCTAAAAAGAGTTGTGTCACATGTATTTCAAAGTACCTGTAAACTGAATAAGAATGCGTTTTTAGAAGTATTAATATTTAGTATTTCTTATTGTAGCTACTTTTTTGTTCAATATTATGGAAGATACAATAACTTTAAGCAGATGTTTTAAGAAGTGTAAAAGGTTTATCCTTACTAAGCTACAACCACCACACGAGTGCTATTTGTATCTACTTTTGCAAACTATTTTTGTTGTTGTTTTTGGAGTTGTAAATCATTAACTAGTTAGTTACGAATTTATTACTATATTAATCAAATTATTATATCTACACATTATTGTTAAAAGCCATAATTTTGGAAAACAAAGTAGTAAGTTTTTGTTTTGTTTTTTTCAAAACCATACCTAGAGATGATATTTCTAATGGAAGTACAAGTTCCAACACTGGAAATGCACACAACTCTTCGTAAGTTCTAATCAATAGTGACCTGGTTGATAGGCTTAGCCCCTGGTAGAAGTAAACAGCCAAAAATAGCTCAGTGAAATACAGTTAACCATATGATATATATATATATAAGAAAAAGTAAAGCTTATAGATTAATCGTAGGCTTATCCGATAACTTTAATAATATTGTAGGATGAAGATGTATGAGTTATAGATAAATCGCTGAGATAATATCTTATCTAGTCACAATAACACCGTTGTATGGATTACATATGGTTAAAGTTGTAGATAGAATTCATTCATTTTAAATACAACTTTATGTTCGTCCTTTAAGAACTATTCTTAGCATTTGTTTTCTAACATTCATCACTGTGATATTCAAGTTTTCATTTTGACAAAATTGCATTTCTCAATTTTATGTAAATAAAAAAGTATTCTATAAATGGAATAAAAACTGTTATCTTAACTTTTTCGAAAACTCAAAGGGCGTCATTTGTGAAAACTAATGTTCAAGTGAACTTCATTATTATATTTTACGATATTATAAAAGCACATAGGTTCAATAAGTCTTGAAGAAATGAATAAGAACCCTATAACCCAAGCGCTTTCGTAGAGAATATTCACCAAATGATACATTCATTCCTTGGCCAAAACGAGCTCCTTTCCAGCATGTCAAAAAAAATCTTGTTTTTTTTCTGAACATCTTTCATATAAATAAACAACAGTTGTACTCACTATCATTCTGGCTGTAATGTCATTATACTCTATGAACTATGTTTCATAACACAAGGCATATTTCACACGAAGGTTTAACACTAAACAAATAAAGTCCTAGATTAAAACAGACTTGAATCAATAAGTTATAAGTTGTGTTGAGATATATACGTTGGATATTTCTAAAAGAAACAAATTCCTACACAAGAAGTTTTTAACGTTCAAAATTTTATGACGGAGTGTTCCGAAATCTTAACTATCTCTGTAGAGTCCACGCCAAGTTTGTTGTAACCAAACGAGAGCACAATAAAACATATTAACAAACATAAGAATCCTAATATATAATTCCTTCATACGTATCAGAATTAACATAAAGTTTTAACAGTTTCTTCGAGATCAACAAGAAAAAAAAGTCAACCTCGTTCCTCACACGTCATCGTTATCGAGTTTTATCCTAAAACTGAATTTGCATTCACAACAATATACTCTACGCTCAACAATATATTCTACGTTCACAACAATATACCCTACGCTCACATATATTCTCCTTAATATACGTTTCATCTTGTTGATGCCCTAAACTTCGTAATTAAAGGATCATCTCTTTCCCTGTTGGAAAAAAAAAACAAGATAAAAAGAGAAGTAATTTAAGAGTTTCTAAGAAGAATCGTCAGTTATGAAAGGGGGGTGAAATCTCGCAGGATATGAAAATTAATTGGAAGCATTTGTATTAAACTTGTTTTGTAACTCACAATCTTCTAAAAAGTAAAATTAATATTTGTAAAGGAATTTTTCATTTTGTTATCCTTCATAAGACTAATACATTCACTTTATGACTTTACAGTAATACATATCAGAAACTATGTGGTAACATTTTATTTTGTTTTATGAGATACAAAATCTAATTTGATTAATATTTATGTTTCACTTAAGCCTATTTAATATAACTTATTTGGGGTTGTGTTTTTGCAATATTTTTTATTTTAACGTTAACACCTGATCTGACTGTAGCAAAATGTATAGTAAGGTATTTTTTCTCGATAAATTAATAACATAACTTTCTTAAGCATGTTTAAAGAAAAAGCATAATTCACATGCATCCTTGTAATTGTAACATATAATGGGTTTGTTCAGGTTTTCTTTTTCTAAACTCTCAATGTTCCTGGAATGTTGTGATATTAAATCTATTTTAGGTAATGAGTAATAAAAGTTTAAGATTTAGAAGATACAATTATTAAAATTCCTTACGTTAATTAAGAAGATTTAAAATGTTTTATTTCTTTTAAATAGGCGTGTGTTTTTTTATTTGATCTACAGCATTTGATCTTGTTTCTTAAGATTTTTCTTTCTTTTTTTTTTACTTAACGAAATATTAAAATAAACAAAATATAAGTTAATTTTAATGAAAATATTTCCAGTTTTTATCTTATACTAGCGTATAGCCGTCAGAAATGAGTACTACCACCTCACCCCATAGTATACCCTAACCTCACATTTCATAGCTAACTGCCCCCCAGTGGCACAGCGGTATGTATGTCTGAGGACTTACAATGTTAGAAACCGGGTTTCGATACCCGTGGTGGGCAGAGCACAGATAGCCCATTGTGTAGCTTTGTGCTTAATTCCAAACAAACAAACAAACGTAGATAACTGAAATACATAAATTTTTTGTGAGCCAATTAAAATTAAGATCATTCATGAAAAAACTTCGTGGCATTCATAAAATAATTATTGGTAAAAATCAGTTAGATAAACAACTTCTAATATATAGCAAAGCCAGTGCGTTTTGGTAACACTACGTTCCAACAGTGACTTTTATGTCATGTTACTTACCAACAAAAATATAGCCTAATATTGTTGTTAGTTTATTGAAAGTATAAATTGAAATATATAGACAACAAAACTGGAAAAATATTTGTTGATTTTCTAATTTAGAGTCGCCATTGATTAAAGAGGCCTGTTTGTTTTTATTAAAAACGGTGATATAACAGAAAATAGTTTATTTCAGAAACGATTTAAGTTTAATACTGAATCGATATTTTTACTTTCATGATCAATTTTATGCACTTGGCTCTAGGCTAGGTGATCCCACACTACGTCTTTACTTTAGGCTTATTATACCAACACCAGCTACACTTATAAGGTTTCACTACACACACCCATCATGGTCCCCTTGCTCCCCTATCACTAAAATCGTAATGGGAAGACAGTAATCGAACTATTCTATCTGGATATATGTACTTTGGGTTTTATCAAGTGTGACGTGACACTTTTTTTTTTGTTTCTGTTTTGTTAATATAGATTAGATTGGTCTCAGCAAATAATAATAATGAGCCAGAATTTTAAACTTATGATACTTTTTGTTCATTGCTTTATTTGGTTGTTGTCAATCACAAAGCTATACAATGGGTTATCTATTCTCTTCCCACCACAGGTATTGAAACCCAAATTTTAGCGTCGTAAGCCCGCAGGCTTTCCTTTTAGCCAGCGGAGGGCTTGTTTCATTATTTCATTTTTTGTTATAAAGCACAAACCTACACAATGGACTATTTTTGCTCAGCTAAGCGCGGGTATCGAAACCCGATTTTTCCGTTATAATATCTCAAACATAACACTGAGCCATCCAGCGCACGTTCTATTAGAACTTGAGGAAGTTACAGACTGGTTATATGAACATGTTAACCCCCGTGAGATATTTTTGGAATGATGACCGAAACTCTCGCCAAAAACTAACGAATCGATGCGTTCTAAACATTATATGTTTCCGTTTGATGATACTTCATACTCCTAGTTAGACCACTATACTAAACTAGCTATGTTCATTACCAGATTAATACATAGTTCTAATCTACGTTGTTTTAATCAGTCAAAGTTAAATTCTTGCAGTGCTCTTACAAGGTACACAAGGTCGGCGCTTTCGAAAGGAATGCCAGTCGATCGCAGATTAACTCCCAGCTGAAAGCTAGGTAAACTAAAGAAGAATGGTCCACCTTTCGAAAGCTCTCAGTTTGTTTGTTTTTATGTTGTTTTTGATTTAGACTTTATGCACAAAGTTACACAAGAGATATGTGGGCATAGCTGTTCTTAATGTTTAACTTGTAGACTAGGTCAATAGTGGGCCAATAAACACCCACCTCGAACTCTTGATTTATTCTTTTATGAATGAATAGTCGGATTTGTTTGTCACTGTTAAGTGAGGAGGACGTTTGTTCGGCAAGGGGACGCAAGCCACGAACTCTTGAATTAACAGTCCGCCATACTAATCACAAGATTCGTTCGAACCATGAATAACAAGGGACTAATAAATGGACTACTTTGTAATAGTGACAGATGGTTCGTGTGCTAATTCATTCGCTGTAAGTTCTGAATAGCCGAATAACGAAAGGATAGAACGATATTTTTTTCTGAAGTACTGTCAGTTTAAAATAAAAGTTTTCTACCACCTTACTAAAAAGCTTTGCTATCGTGTTTAGGCTAATCACTAAAGAAAAAGAATAAATATATCTAGTTTCATAAGGAATATAAATGTAAGCTCATGCCATTAAACTATAAAGGTCGTGAAAGACGTTCAGGACTTATCTCACTACAGTCAGAAACTTCTATGTTTCTAACAAGAAATAATTCATTCTGTCTTAAAATTTAAAATACGCTCATTGCGTGTGAATTTTGATTCATTTCTTGGAACTTAAAATGAAGATATTTACTCCCAACAGTATGGAATACAAAAAAAAAGAAACTAAAAGGAGAAAACAGCAGCGAGCTTCTAATCTATGGGAGCTTCTTATGAATAGTATTATGTCGTGAAAAAATAAATGTTGTATTTTTTTAGATGAAAAAACCCAAACACTTGTATATCAAAACAAACCATTTATTAAATGAAATAGTCTCCATTCTTTTCGATGATGCTTTTCCATCTTACAATAAGGTTGTTAATGCCCTGATTAAAAAAAATAATTTATCTTTGAAGCACAAAAAAAACATGTCGATGTCCTCTTTAACACCTACCACATTTGCATATGTTTTCCCATTAAGATGGTGTTCCAGAGAACGAAAAAGATGGTATTCTGATGGTGCCATATCTAGAGAAATGATGGGTGGGGGAGAACTTCCCAACCCAACACTATAATCTTGTGTTACGTCAAACGTGCCACATGTAGACGTGCATTGTTATGGAGAAGAACACCTT
>NW_013665834.1:419497-422164 GCF_000517525.1 Limulus polyphemus | reverse complement strand
GGTGACAATCCAGTCAAAATATGGTTCACGCGCATTACGCACCAGAAAAAATGAAGCAACGTTCACACGTTGGAACACACGTTGGAAATGATGATCATCGGAGAGTTCATGAGGCACCCAAACACCTTCTTTATGGAGTTTTCCCATATTCCTTAGATGTTTGCGTATTATTTCATGAGAGACATGCAACTTCAGGGCAATTTCACGAGTGTGTTGCTTTGGATTAGACTCAACAAGCTTCTTCAGAGCATCAATATCAATTCCAACATGTCGGCCCCTTCCATCACGGTTTTTAAGGCTAAAGTCACCTGAATGAAAATTTTTGAACCATCGTTGACACTTACGAACGGTCAAAACATTTCCATAAACTTCTTTGATATTCTTTGTGGCTACAGAGGCGTTGTTTCCCCTTCTTGTATTCAAACAGCATTACATGCCGAATGTGTGTCTCGTCGTGTGCCATCACTGCTAAGGATTAGAATTTACTAAAGTTTATACATTATATAGGCTACACTAACGTGACGTTTAGGTGGTTCGTTTAATTACTATACGTGATGTACGTTTTATGGGGGTGGTTAATTAAAGTGTACGAAAATCAAACATTAATTTCTTGACGACCTAATAGAATGCATCTGGTATAAATGGTGATGATATCAGCTAATAAAGTGTCTCTGAAGCACTCGATCTGTTATATTTTAAAGCCTCTAATTTTCATATACATATAGTAAATATGTTTTTTAAGAAAAGTAAATTTGAGAATAATCAAAGTTGATGACCTTATCATTATAATCGTTTATTATTGTATATTTATTTTAATATCGATGTTTGTTTAAATTAAATATACTGTTAAATATGTATTGTAAAACTCCCGACTATTCTCTAAAGTTGTAGAAGATTCTCGAGTGTAAGAATCAACAATATATGTGTATACGTAAACGCGTCAGTATTGTTACGTAAAACTGAAATTTCGAGAAACTCTCTACACACCTATAAATATAACCAACGCGACGCGCCAAAAAAACAGTATATATATTATTGGTGTGCTATAGTTGGTATACTGTAAACCTCGGAAGCTATAGCTGTGACTAACGCTTATTAATCGGGAACTTCAGATATATTGACCAAGAACTTTTATAAATTTCGAACATTACAAATCATTCAACTTCGGTGGATTCAAATCGGACATTAGTATTTTTACAATAACATTACCTAACATCACCGGTAGGAAAAATCAGTATGTGATTAGTGAATTTCACAGAGCCAGCTATCTCCCTATTAAGTGAATTGTATTTAAGTCAACTCGAAATTAACTCGCTCATCGTGAATCCTCCATAACATATCAAGGAAGTTCAAGACTAGAAAGAAGACTTTATACTGCTTGTAAGTTTGTAAAACTTTTGTATATAAATCCTTGTTTGTGATAACTATTTGTAATAACTATTATTGTAAATTATATTATTGTTTGTGTATTAAAATAAATTTGTATTACAAAAAACTGTATATATCAATCTTGTTGGGAAATATCATAAATTGGAGATATAACGGCATATATTTAACTATTTAATTTAAATTATCGTTTAGCTCGATTTCAGACCATTCGAAATTGTAATACGTGACATCGTTCACTATTTTTTTCAAACATTATTTCTTTAATAATTTATCAAGTTTCAATATTAAAATAAAACAACAATTTTGCTTTAGGATAGAATTAATGCAAAACTTAAATTAGATTAAACATTTAAGTCCTGACTTTATGCTATGCACAAACATATTACCATCTTTCTATTGCAATCTTTCATTCTTATAACTGAAAATTTATTGTGACAAGTAACTAAGCATTCCTTAGTTTGTCAGGTTTTGACACTGCCTATGTAAAAGTCATACATTTTGTTTCACACTGCATACGTAAAAGTCATACATTTAATTTGACATTGCCTTCGTAAAAGTTTGACATTTTGTTTGATATTGTCTACTTAAAAGTATGTCATGATATAAAAGACTGTTTAGTTTATATGTTCTTGACCGATTTTTTTTTTATGAGTTAATATTTTATTGTTGTTTATTTTTTGTTATAATAAGAGTTTAGGACAGACGATTGTGAAAGGTTTTGTTTAGAATTCATTGATGTTGAGACTATTGAACGAAAATACAGAAGTCGGACAGACGATTGACGGATAAAGATATGAATAGTGTGAGACGAGCGGAAACAGTAGTCAGACAATAGAAGAGAGTAAAGTTACGGGCAAGGAAAAGTTTGGCGTGAAGTTAACTATCGTAGAAGTGATAGGCCTAACGTATTATTTGTTAGAGTAAGACTAACAGTTGAAAAGGAGATAAGAAAAATAATTTATTCCGTCAAAGCGTGGTTCTAAAGTAATTGAATCAGCCTAAGTACACTTTGACAAAAGGAGCAGAGGATCTTCAGAAGAAAGAGGACCAAACGATTACGGTAACTCGCGCTTAAATTGTAAGTGAATCACACATAGAGTACTAGTGCGATGGTAATAGAGAAGATAGTTCGGCTTGTCAACTGAAATTCTAAAATAATTGAATTGGCCTAAGTGGACTTTTGACAAGAAGGAGAGAACTAAATATATAGTGTCTATGATATGTCTATAATCTCTATAATGTTGAAGAATTTGTTGTACATACGTTTAACTTGTTCCG
>NW_013665834.1:390821-418838 GCF_000517525.1 Limulus polyphemus | reverse complement strand
CGTGAAAAATACAAGTGTCGAAAATTTTGAGACTTCCAACAGTAAATTTAGGTTCGTGTTACTATTATTTCGTACTCTCTTGTGAACACTTTAGTTTTCATTTATTTTTCTGAGCTGAAATTACTTCTATATTTTTATCTTTTTGTTTTTCTCTTTTCAACAGGAAATAATACAATCCATTAATTACGAAGCTTGAGGCATCAATAAGTCGAATATACTAAGAAGAAAAAGATGTGGTCAAGAACGTGGATTGCATTTAATGAGAAAACTCAATGAAGCCGAAAATTGAGAAACGTGTTTGATTTTTTTCTTGCCTAATTTGAAGAAGAAATCATTAAAGGTTAGTGAAGCGAACGCAATTCTGATACGTTTAATAACATTTTTATTTTTCGTCAGTCCACCACCCCCCTTATTTCGTCGTCGAAGCACAACTCCTCTTCAAATGTTTGTTTGACTACTGTCACCCGTGGCAGGGACTGTGCAAACAATTTTCTTTATACATATTTGGGTTAGAAAAATCCAAACACGAGATCTTCAATTAGCAAGAAAATTTTCCTTTGTGTGAATTTGTTTCTTGCAAAAATATTTAACGTTCTACGTCTAAATCTTAAAACGGCGTAGATCAATTACATTGATTATGCATTACCATCTTAACTTACTCATTATTTTTTGGGGGTGAAACCTTTCTTTGAAGTATATCTAACCTATAAAACATATCTTGATCTAGTTTCAAGAAAAACTATCAATGTAGTATATTGAATATTCTTCTATAACAATTACTACGATTTACTTAAATTCCTTGCAAAGCAAACTACTTTTTGTTACTGGCAAACAGAAATATTGTTAAAAAATTCGTTTTCGCTGTTATACTTTTCATTTTGTGATGTTTTTCAGTTAATAGAAATGCTTTTCATGGAAATTTTGGTAAAATAGAACGAAATGTGTCATTTCATCATTATTTTAAAATAACACAAATGCACAAATTCTCCATTACGCGACTGCCGTTTCGCGGAAGTTTTAAAGATACGACATGTATCTCTGATTTTCTTCCACTTTTATACAATAGTAAGTTAACGAAATGCATCATTACGAATCTTAAACTTTAATATAATTCTTCCAGTCGTTAAGGAAATCAGTTGATAGAATAATTCACGTAAGGAGAAAGCTTTTAGGCAGGAAGTAAAAACAGAAACAACCAAGTTTTTATCATTTGTCTTGATGATTTATATTTTATTGTTGCAATATCAACACGGCTGTATCGGCTAATCGTAAATTTATAAGAAATAATTCATTATGACCCTATTAAAAACTGCTCTAATTGGTTAGTTGACCGTGAATTTATACGAAATAATTCATTATGACCCTATTAAAAACTGCTCTAATTGGTTAGTTGACCGTGAATTTATAAGAAATAATTCATTATGACCCTATTAAAAACTGCTCTAATTGGTTAGTTGACCGTGAATTTATACGAAATAATCTATCATATCTATTTAACAAGAGTTATTCGAGATACACTTACCATTACTCTTTAAGTCCTACTTCATTATGCCGGCATTAATACAGACTCTGTTTAATGGACCTACCGTTTATCTGTAATCCATACTTTATTACAGCACCATAATACCCTCTGTACCGGATGAATCTACCGGCAACCTTTACATCATAATTCATCACGCCACTATGAATATTGATTCTACCCGGAAAACTTAGCTTGTGAATTTGTAGCAGTACGTAGACGTACTTTGTGAAACCTCTCGTAAAATATACTCTTTATAAGTGAAACAGGTTTTTCATGTGCAAAGAGAAAGGATAAATTGCTAAACAGTTGCCGAAAGCTGTTAGTACAATAGCCTTGTATAGCGTTTCGCAAAAGTTCTAAACAAACCAAACTTAACCTATGATGTTCATGCTCAATAGATGTTTGCGAGTTGGTTTGGATATTCGCGCAAAACTACACAAATATTTGTGAAAAAAGTATTTGTTATATTTTGTTATTACTAGTACGTACTTCGTATTTCTACATTTAGTTAAGTAAAAAAGATGAGAAATAATAGAAGCCCAAACAAAAAATGCGAAAAACTTTATTTGAATAAAACTGTGGATAGATTGAAAATTTATTTCAACACTAGAACACGTATTGTCAGTGTCCTGTATTTAGGAGTTAATAGCAGTATTTTCGACAACAGGTTATTTTGTTTTTGTCTCAATATAAGTAACTCACCAATAGAAGCATGAATAATACGCTTTATAACACTATCTGATTGTATCTTCAGGCTTTGGAAAGTCTTTACATTTAGGTTTGTAATAGTCTATTCTTTATCAAAGTAGTATTTACCATAGATAAAAAATGTAAGAGTATTTTGGTAAATGAGTACCTTTAGATCTTTGCAGCCTTTGCTTTAGTTATTCTTGCATATTTAAGTTTAACGGCCTGCAGTTTTAAATTGCACAAATAATTCTGTTCCCTATTCTATTAAACAAATGAAGTTGCTTCAAACATGTTAAATATAGCTGATAATTAGTGGATAAATTTGAATTTTGAAAGAGATGGAACACCCTTTTGTAGTCACTTTGTAGTAGTAACGTGAATTACAGCTTGGTACAACAGAGATCTTTTTTTATTCCAATCAGAAGTATAGAAATGCTAATAGCATGAACCCTCAAGAGGAGGACTGTTTTAACCTAATTTAACCCCCTACTGGTAATTGAAACGCATTGAAATGTCAAAGATAATATTAAGTCGCATGCATATAAATGCCCTGAGAATGTCTATTAAAACCAGGTATATAGTTTGCTCTGGAAAAAGCCATTAGAATGTATGAATTTTTATACACTTTATCTCTGTCCCTTTCCAAACTTTAGTGTCCATCAGATTATTTTAATAAAAAAACTCAAAAGTAAAAATTCATCACCTTTAGCGATAGATTAACTCAGGCTGTTGGTGTGTTCATTAAGTGGGTTGATGAAGGTTATGTCTTTTTTTTTCAGGTTTTTTTGGAAACAGTCACTACTCCCGATGTTATCATAACTCCTCCGATGGATCTCTCGCGTAATGGTGTCAATCATACAGTTACCTGTGAAAAAAGTGATTCACTACAGTCAGAGCAGAAAGAAAACCTAAACCACGAACATAAGTCTCGAATACCATTAAAAAGACATGAGATCGAAACAGGGATTAACTTTAATCCCAATGCAAGGAAACTTCAGAGTTATCAGAGAATTAAAGAAATGGTTTCTACTAGAATCCCTTCTAGCTGTTCAGTTCCCCATTCTCTGGCTCTCTCTGGGCACTCTCAACGCTCAGTTGGTCAGGAAAGTTCTTACAGCTCCACCTGGCGAGGAAGGTCGAGTTTCGGGAAATCATCTGCTGCAGCTTCTTTTTTTGCGAGGTGAGATTATTGTAGATTATATTAACGTTAGAAAATATCGCTTATTGTCCGTGCATGTATAGCATGATTTTTCTAAGGTAATTAAATATGCCTCTGATTTTGTACGATTTTCTTACAATCACGTAATGTCTTTCACATGTTTAAATTATTCTTACTTTGTGAATAATATTTATTTCCAATATCTTCATTAGATAAATTTCATCGTTACTACAAAGCAGTCTTATTATCCATTATGCTAGGGAAGTATTGTTCTGGAAACTTTTTCTGGACACTATTTACAGAATCAGCTCAAATAAACGACATTGTTTTAGGTATGGAAAATGGATACGATTAAATTTGTTGTATATGACTTTATGAACTGAATGTAGTTACTACTGAGATGATTGTTTTCTATTACGAGAATAATTCCCTAAGATTGGCGAACCTGAAGTTATAAGACTTGTTGTTAACTGTGCACGTTATTTCACAACTAACTGTCAAAGCAGATAAAAAAAATGACTGAGTTGTTTCACGGATTCTGAATATCAATATTGCGCTATCTCTTCGAAATTATTTTGCTACGTGTACATTTATATTCGATGGCCAAGTACAGAAACTGAAGAAGTTTTCTCACACACAAATAAAGGAATTCTGCACAATTAGTTTGACAGTCACGTTTGAAAACTGCGCCACAAAGAAGTAGATACTGCCCTAAAATTTACAGTTTTGAAAAAAGTAAAAATGTTGTCAAGATACAAAATAAAATCAGTTATATATAGTTTCCTGACGCGCTCAGAGATAATAGAGTGCTCAGAATATCGCAGTGGAAGCTTTAACACAGTGAATGTTTTCTATTTTCGTAAAAAAAAATCATGCTATACAACTATAGTCATTATTAACTATTTTACCAAACTAAGTATCTAAACCTTAAGTTTCCATAATTTGAACAATTGCATTTTTTATTTACTGGGATGATATAAAAATATCAACCAGGTTCAAAACACTTAATTATAAACTTTGATATATTTATTTTCACCGAATCCACACTTCAGATGTTTTTTTTTTAATCGTTACTGGTAGATAAAGCAAGTTATAGTTTTTCTTTTCGATAGAAAGTACTGCATCAGAATACACCTGACATATAGAAACCTTGTGTTTTTATTACATAACTTCTCTTAAATTAGGCTTAAACATTATTCAAAGCTCAATGTTTGTATTTATATTTTGTATTTTATGGCAAAGTTACTAAGGCTCTCTGTTGCCATCTTTAATTTTTAACTATTGATTGCAAGTCAACAACAGCCTAATTACTACAATCCACGCTAAAGTAAAAACTGTCCCTCTTAACTCTTATAACGCATATACAGCTTAAAGTGCAGGGAGTATTTTTGTCGATAAATTTTTGTGTTTGGGAATCCTTTCAGACATATAAACTTGCCTTGTTTCATGAAACAGACACCTGGTAACTAAAACTTCCTGACACACAAAGAAAGAATAAAGCATTATAAAAATTAAGAAATTGTAATTAGCCTGTAAGACGCATAGAATACTCTGTTACTAACACTCATAGAAAATTCAACTTATAACTTTCACAGCATTATTTTATAATAAAACAATGTTGGCTATCTAGCCCTCTTGGTAGCCTAATAATAACATTCAAAGAAGTCTACTGGTGGCACGCAAAATAGCCGATAACACACAAAGCTATCTGCTGATAATATGCGAAGTAGTCTATTTATATTTATAAGTTTCGAAGTAGATTATAAAAAACCCGTGAACAAAGCTGATACTCTCGAAGTAACGTGCAATAGTACATAAAGTAGCCTATTAAAATACCTTAAGCTGATACTCTCGAAGTAACGTGCGGTAGTACATAAAGTAGCCTATTAAAATACCTTAAGCAACTAGCACAGCAAAATAGTTCACTGTTAAGACATACTATGAAATGTATAAGCAAGTACACACACCAGCAACACATAATAAAAGTTTACTCGACTTATCATACAACCCTTTTAGTCTGTTATTATAAAATGTTTATGGATGCTTAGAAAAAAACTGTGTTGGATAAAATGGACAAATCAGCTGAGCGTTACACAACATTTGTACTTGTTTTTTTCTTAACTTTGATAGATAGATAGACTGAATGTAATTTATATTAAATGTGACAGCACTTTGCGAAAACTAAAAATCGATTTTATTCAATGGTTAAAACACCGCTCGATGGAGAGCGGTAAGTTTACGGATTTACAACGCTAAAATTAGGGGTTCTATTCACTCGGTGGACACAGCAAATAGCCCGATGTGACCTTGCTATAAAAAAAAACACATACATAAATATATACATACAAAACACAGCTTGCTGGCTGAAACTTATAATAGTCAAACCTCGCATGTATAACTGGTAGATGAGTATCGTATTTCAAAGTGCTTATCAGGAAACTACAAAGAGATACAATAATAACTAAATAACTTTATTTGTAAGAGCATAAGCATGTATTAATACGTCTTCATTAACAAACAATGCAAGATCAAAATTCATTAAAACTTGCTTTATTTTGCTGAAACGTGAGAGTTCTCTACTTCATCACGCTTGTGAAAATGGTGTACAGACCCTTCTAATTTGTCGACTGTAAGTGGATAACATGCAGTTAATGAGAGACATTCCGGGGTTTCATTTCATAAACATACTTTAAAGTGATCCTCCAAAACCGTGGCTGCCTCATTGCTTTACCAATCAATAAGAAAAGCTTTCATCTCGTCATGACTTGGCATATCATTCATGAAGTTTGTTTACCAACACATTCTAAGCATAACATTCCATTTGATCAGAGTCTTTAAATACTCTTTGACTTTGAAATCATTCGAGAACGGAGTCGTACTGACTGTACTAATAAGATTCACTAATACCGGAGTTAAATGTCTTCAACAGTGATATTTATGGAGGAATACTTTAAACATTACTCTAAAGCTTAAAATAACTTACAGTCTCTCGGAAGATAGACAATTATTGGAGACAATGGTGTGCATGGTTTATGTCATTGTATTTAGTTTCCAAATACATAGACACTTCACTTAATATAAAAGTAAGTTCCAAGTGCATTAAAATCGTATGAAATATATATTTCAAATTCCAAAGTAATAATTTTGGGAATTTCCTAGCAGATAAATAAATGTCGATTTCCACACTAACTAAGCTAGTTATACACAAATATTTTAAGTTTATATTAAACAGTAATAAAGATACTATACTGTCTGATGTTTGGAGTTCGGTATAATTACATTATTGAACTCGTTCACTTTCAGATTATTTTCCTATGTGTACATGCGTAGTAAGGCAGTAAGGATTTGTGTAGTATTCTTCACACCTAAACATGAAAAACAAATTATTGATAGCTTATTAGGAGCTGCACTGATGTGAGGTAACCGATTCGAATGCATTAGATGTTATCAGAGAAACTTAATGCTAAGGTGACAGTATATGTCACACAGGCCACACGTTACTGTGAAAGGTATCGTTAAAGGGCTGTATTTCTTTACCTTTAATATATCAAAATTAAAAGCAAAAGTAAGCATGTATTTAAGCTCAACTGAGCATTCACTGTAAAATGTAAACAGCATGAAAGGTTTCAAAACCCATAAAATTTGACGGAGAAATGCGTGACGTGCATGATAATGTTTGTAGTAACTGTATTGTATCCAGGTTTTAAATTTAGGTATCAAGTCTAAAGGGTAGAGCTGCTACAAACATAAACATACCATGTACACTTTTAGGTGTCTAGTCTAAGGGATAGAGCTGCTATAAATATTAACATAACATCTGCACTTTTAGGTGTGTAGTCTAAAGGATAGAACTGCTACAAACATGAACATACCATGTGCACTTTTAGGTGTGTAGTCTAAAGGATAGAACTGCTACAAACATTAATAGACCGTGTGCACTTTTAGATGTGTAGTCTAAAGGGTAGAGCTGCTACAAACATTAATAGACCGTGTGCACTTTTAGATGTGTAGTCTAAAGGGTAGAGCTGCTACAAACATTAATAGACCGTGTGCACTTTTAGATGTCTGGTCTAAAGGGTAGAGCTGCTACAAACATTAATAGACCGTGTGCACTTTTAGATGTCTGGTCTAAAGGGTAGAGCTGCTACAAACATTAACATACCATGTGCACTTTTAGGTGTGTAGTCTGAAGGGTAGAGATGCTACAAACATTAATAGACCGTGTGCACTTTTAGATGTCTAGTCTAAAGGGTAGAGCTGCTACAAACATTAATATATCGTGTGCACTTTTATATGTCTAGTCTAAAGGGTAGAGCTGCTACAAACATTAACATACCATGTGCACTTTTATATGTCTAGTCTAAAGGGTAGAGCTGCTACAAACATTAATAGACCGTGTGCACTTTTATATGTCTAGTCTAAAGGGTAGAGCTGCTACAAACATTAATAGACCGTGTGCACTTTTACGTTAGAGTTGAAATGACTAGAGTAAAATAAGATTTAATGTGACTTTAATATGAGATATCTACTAAAAATAAAATGTAAGTTATAAGAGAACGCTTTATTTTTCTTTAATCAATTTTGTTTAAGCTCATAAAACTAAGTTAACATTTTTTGTGATTATGTGCTAATTCAACCTCAAAATGTATATGAAAACGGATATTTTTTTCTTTCATTGTAAAAAGTTCTGTATAAGTGTAAGCTAAGACACTTCTCAGGATACAGAAATGGATCTTTAAATGACGTTAAGTAACAACATATTTTCATGCAGATGATGCATTAAACATAGCATTGAAACATTGGACTTTAACTAACTAAACCCAAACAGTTAATGTGCTGGTAAGTAAATTTATGTACGAAATATTTTTTGAAATTTAATATCAAATTTAAAATAAACAGCTGTTACCCATAACTTTTCGCTGTATACATGTTAGTCTAACTGACACGCGTAGATAAATGTTAAATATCAAACATATGTTTTCACGACATGATAGGTAGTACTCTAAAATAGAGAAATTTATGGGTATATCAAATCGTAATGACATTACTGAACTTTGGTTGTGTAATTATTCTTATCAGTAAGGTATGATTCATTGTTAATGAACTTTCCGTAGTTTAAGTCAACCAAGATAAAATATTCTTTTCTGAATTCCTGACTCAACAGGCAAGCCTAGATAGTGTTTCTCATGTACATTATGTTGATGAGAAAAGTTTATCCAAGATTAAAATAGTATCCAAGTAAGAATTACAACCATACTTGATGGCACATTTTCTTCTAGTTATTTTTCAAAACTAGTTTGCGTGACATACATTAAGTTTGTATATCAAATCTTGTTTTGTTTCCTGGTTGTGAAAGGCGGAAATATGAGACCAATATGAGTTATTGCCTTCTGGCATTCTACTGACAAACAAGGACATCTATATATCAAATCGTTGGTGTACGTGAAATATGGGTAGTCACGTGAAAAGCATAACTGTAAACGTTTTGTCAGAGAGATATTACGTCTCTCGTGGTATTTTTTGTAACATAAAACGATGCTTAATTAGCTAATAAATAATTTTCATAATTTGTTATGTTTTTGAACAAGTAATGAAATTAAAAACTGATATGCTTTTGAAATATACTCGGAATAATCTTATATCACTTTTCTTCCGTTAAATCAAGTTGAACAACTACTTAGTATAATATAAGTATAAACATTTTGTAAGAAAAAATCAATTTGTATTGTAAATTTTATGAAGGAATGGAGGTCAAGCTTCTAGGACAAGTATTATACACAAAGAGACACTGGTGTTTTAGGCCAGGCACAATGGTAAATTGTAAGTATAGGACAGGTACTGTAAGACGTGTATTATGTACAGGAGCACTCAGATACGTAGGACAGTTAATATGTTTGGGAGAGGTCAGGTGTATATAATAAGTATTATGTATAACACTACACTGCAGTACAGAAACGTTGTCTTTGCCTCATGTTTCTTTTTCTTGATTGTAAAGAATCTTTTATTAAACACATTTGCATGGACCTAAGGAAGAACTGAATAATATAACAGAAAAACATATGTTAACATAAAGTTTGGTGATGTACGTGTTGTAAGAATGTATTCATCACATTTAATAACGTTAACATAAATATAAGATGTAGGAAAAAATTTAAAAGTACAGAAAAAACTTTTCTTAGGTGATGTTGTTGTCGTTGGTTATTAAGCACCAAGATACACAAATGGCTATCTGTGCTCTGCCCACCACGGGTATCAAAACCCGGTTTCTAACGGTATAAGTCCGCAGACATGCCGCTGTGCCACTGTGGGGCTTCTTATGAGAGTTCTGCAATGAAACATTCGATAAAACTGACAATTGCTCACTGATATTCTGACTGTTACTTTTATTACAATATTCTATAGTATCTAAGAGTGACGTAAAAGTGCGCCTCAATGTGACTGAACAAATTATTGCATGTAAAGAACTAGATGTGGGATTTTAGTTAGCCTCAAAAATAGTACTTGTTTCTGAACTTACGAAATGATTCTCTTCACATTTGCAAGATTCCATTTCCCTAAACAGGTTCCAGTAAAGTTTACTATTTTGATATAATATTTAGTGCTAGTTCTAACCGACCTGTGACTATTTCAACGTTGTAACTCACAGATTTCTCAAAAGGACAATTTATCACGAACAGATGAGTCTAAATGTATCAGACAAGAGTCATTCATTTTAACTGTGCTAACGCAAGCTTGTGTTAAAGCTTGGACGGATGTATTGTACAACACTATTCTGTGTTTGTTTATCTCTTTCTCATCAAGTGAGCTATTTTGATATATTGTCATCAATCAAAAACCTTATAGTTCCTCCATCACTTTAAACTAGCAATTCAAACTAAGAAAACATAGATATAGTAAACAATAACAATCGTCTAATTAGTCCCAACATTTTCCTCCAATGCTTGTAGGAACTTCGTTATTAAAAAACCTTAATCCTTGACCTCAGTTACATAACAAATCCAAATACGAACAACAAAGAAAAAAATAAGCAAACACGAGTAAACAAATAAACAATCTTTATTCACAGGTAAGTGTAGATCTGTATTTGTTGGACAGCTTTTATATTCGGTATTGAAAACTGCGGTGAGACAGGAGATGGAAAGGAAAACGTCCTCATCAAAATATTAATAAATATATCACATTTTCATGTCGGACCAAGATGCTCTTACGGTTTCCAAAGTCAACGATAATTCCTATTACACATTAAACCTCTGGTTCATACTAAGAAATATCCATAGCGTGCCTGTAATGAAAATACCCTCATTCCAGGAGGGATGACAGAGAAACAGGACCAAACAAGTATAGGTCCTTTAGAAATATTGTTGTAATATGGAACCTTTGTTTAAGCTAGGGGATT
The DNA here is from genome assembly GCF_000517525.1 of Limulus polyphemus. Lineage (NCBI taxonomy): Eukaryota > Metazoa > Arthropoda > Merostomata > Xiphosura > Limulidae > Limulus > Limulus polyphemus. The sequence goes on along the minus strand of NW_013665834.1, from coordinate 408,071 downwards.
AGTGTACATCCGGATTACCTTACTATATCTAAATAAAGACATATTTCATAATAGTTGTGGGAGTGTAGATTATGATAATTAGAATCATCACAAGAGCAACCAGTAAACAGTGCACGCTGTTCGATAATGTGTTCAGCAGCAAATCCGAGCTCGAACCATTGATTTTCCAATCCATAGCTCTAAACATTGAACTCTAGCCACACCTGAAATAATAATAAACACAAATAGAAATATGTTAAACAGAATATAAGTTTTATGTATTATTAGTCTTTATGGACAACAGTAACTGATAATAAAGATATGTTACAATGAATTAGATACGCGTGAATATTCATATTTATATGTAAAACAATACTTCGTTTGTTTGTTTTTGATTTCGTGCAAAGCTACTCGGGGACTATTTGCACTAGCCGTTCCTAATTTAGCAGTGATAGCTAGCTAGTCAACACCACCTACCACTAACTCTTGAGCTACTCTTTTACCAACGAATAGAGTGATTACCCGTCACATTATAACGCCCCCATGGCTGAAAGGGTGAGTAACAATGGCCACTTTGATACAGTGGAACTGTCGATATTTTCGTTCTAATTTGGATGATATTAAGGCTTTGGTCGATTCCTATCATCCCATATGTCTCTCCTTACAGGAAAAATTCCTCAGACCTGCTGATGCTGTCACCTTTCGGCAGTTTTCTTTATACCGGAATGACAGGCTGTGCGATGGGCGATTTCATGGAGTTGTGGCACTGCTGGTTGACCAGCATATACCCACCATGCCTGTACCACTCAATATGCTCCTGGAGACGGTAGCCATCTGTATCTCCTTGGGTCATACCACTAGCTCTAGTGCTGTCACAGCTGTGTCTGCCCCATATATGGACTATGATCCTTTGATCAAGGTCCGGCTACGCGCTAGTTGGCAATCGATTTGAAGTGAGTAACTTCATAACAAGCTTTTCCAGATCAAACCTGCTAACTGTTGTTTAGCCGTTTAGTTTTCGTAAGGATCGAAGGGAGGAAGTTGTCTTGTCTAGGCTACGCATTGGTCACAGTTTTTTAACTCATCGTTTTCTTTTATGTGGAACTGATCCGCCAATGTGTGGTCTTTGTGACATTCAGATCACAATTGCCCAAGTGCCGTCGTTACAAATATGAGTGGCGGCACCATTTAAGACATGTCTTTTCCAATGATTTACTCCTGACGTTGGATGGTGTCATTGGCGTTGGTGACACTATCTAACTTGATCCTGTTTTTAGCTTTTTGCGGACAATTGACCTTTGTAATTCTATTATTATTTTTTGCCTGATTTTTGGACAATGTTTCGCGTTTATCTTGTTTTCTTTTTACATTTTATTGTATTTTCCCTTCTTTTTTTTGCATTTGTAACAGTTATTTGGTGCAGATAACCTAGTTGCTTTGCCCCATAAAGTACCAAACAACCAACTAACTAATGTTAGGGCCACGCTCGGCTTGTCCTGGATTAACAGTTATTCGGTGCAGATAACCTAGTTGCTTTACCCAACTAACTAATGTTAGGGCCACGCTCGGCCTGTTCTGGAAACGGAATTTACTGGGACGCTTTCGTAGGGATTGGTCGAGAATGGATCACACATGCTCAACATAGTTCATGTACGGTGATTGGCCAGACCATGGCAGAGTCGTGATGCTCTGAATCTCTTGCCATCTCAAGAAGTGTGCGTTTGCTTATGTTAAAATCCCTTAGTGAATCAACGATAAGTTTACAGACTTATAGCGCTAAAATTCGGGGTTTGATTCCTTACGGTGAACATACTGTAAATAGCTTATTGTGTAGCTTTGCGCTAAAAGGACAACAACAACAATATCTTATCCTCTCCATTGGGTCACTAGTAAGCTTATAGACTTATAACGCTAAAATCCGAAGCTCGATTCCCCGTGGTGGACAGATCGCAGGTATGTCAAGTCTCATTATACGTGTCTGTGTACTATTGTTTTTCTACATCGAGTTCTAAGTATTCAGCCATTGCGGGAGTTATCTTGCTTAGCTTTAGGAAAATTCTCCTGAAACTAATTTCATGCTTAAACTTTATTAGCATATATATTAAATGTAAACGGGTATTTCAAATACCTACAAACATCAATGCTTTGCTTAACTCATTAAGTGTTTTGATGTCTAAATTCAAGAGATTATATTCAGTATTAAAGTCCATATGAGACTGAAGATCTCAACATAAGATTTCACAAAATCAAATTTTTTCTATTTATTCACAGCAGATAAGGACCAACTTCTGGCAGTGCAACGACTGTGCTGATATTCACGGTCAGGTTTTATCTGAAACCCTATGCGCTTGTGTTTTACGCAAATTACTTACAGTAGCCTCCCAGTGGCACAGCGGCATGTCTGCGGACTCATAGCGCTGGAAACCGGGTTTCGATACTCGTGATGGCCAGATTTCAGATAGCCTATTGTGTACCTTTGTGCTTAATTACAAACAAACAAATATTTAACGTACAGAAATGTGAATACTGTTAATGTAAATGTAGAAAAATAAAATATTGAAAGATAAAATAAATAGTGAAGGAGACAATGAAAGCATGATAAAAGATAAATTATGGAATGATAGATCTTGACAGAGAGAAAGAAGGAAAAATTAAATAAGGAGTAAGACAGCTTGTTAATTTAAGAAATTAAGAAGGAAAGTAACTTAGTAAATAATGCAAAAGACCACGAGAGACAACATAGGGAAATAAACTGTCTGGTAGATAAACAAACATGGAAAGACAAAGTCTGATGGATAGATAAAAGTAACAAAAGAGAGGAAAGAAGTTTGGTTTGTTTTGAATTTCGCGCAAAGCTACACGAGGACTATCTGCGTTAGTCGTCCCTAATTTAGCAGTGTAAGACTAGAGGGAAGTCATCACCACCCGCCGCCAACTCTTGGGCTACTCTTTTACCAACGAATAGTGGGATTGACCGTCACATAATAACGCCCCCACGGCTGAAAGGGCGAGCATGTTTGGTGGGACGGAGATTAGAACCCGCGACATTCAGATTGCGAGTCGAGCTCCCTAACCAACTGGAAAAGAAGTCATGTAAATACAAAGAAATAGAGATAGGCAATGAAATAAGAATGGAAAAGAGAAAGAACCAAAGAGATCATGTTGTTTAATATTATCTATTCAGTAATCCTTATGGTCTGGATCCTAGTAATTCTTGTGCCTGATAGCCTAAACATCGTGATTTTTATGTCATTATTTGTCAGTTATTGTTAGTATCGTTATCATTTCTTCTTATCTGTCATTCACGTTTCATTATGCCCTACTTTAAACTGTTTGATTGGGTGGACATTTATACGTTCTCATACCCCAGTATATTTTGACTGGTTAAGAGGGTATTTTAACATTATTTTAAACTGGCATATTCTGGCTGGTTGAGTGAGCCATTTAACACTGTTATACACTGGTATATATCAAATATGCATTTCCTGCAAGAGCGAAGATATCCAGATCTTTTCAATTTTTCCTTTTTCACAAGATTTATTATAATATTCTTTGTAAATTCAAAACTTTATTTCTCTGAAGCAATGAAAATGTTGTTGACATTGATAAAACTATTATCTTCTCAAGGTTCAATGGGATTGTAAAGAAAATAATTATACTTTACAAACTACTTGCCCTACGAAAATTAAATTTTATAAGAGACAAGTTAGAAATCATGTTTAAATCAGGAAAGTTCAGGTTCATTTTAGTACATAGGACTTCAACCCGGTTACTGAAATAGTTCAATATGCTTTCCGTTATTTCCAATCAGCAAATCCGCCCTATCCCTCAACGAAGCTACTGCAAACACCACCTGTTTTGGGCAGTGCTCATTAATCTCTTTACTATCGATACGCGTTTTATTTAAATCACTAATCGCATATTGTTGAAATAATGAAGAAAAAAAACTAAAATAAAATCAAAGCTACTTTGAGAGAAAAGCAATTTAACTATGAAGAATAACATGGTTTTGAAACACGCTGTACCATGTTCAGCCTTTCCTGAATAAAAGTTATGATTTTTAATATGCATCTGGTAAAATTTCTATCTCGAACGTAAGTGTTTTAAAAACATGGTCACTTTAAATATGGATTTTCTTTATAATCAACTAATCTTTAAAAAATGTGTCTATGAATTTTATGTTATGTTATTGTGTTTTTTTTATTATTGTTTTCTCGTAAATTAAAGTGTTAACTTATTTATACTTGTATATTTAATGTGTGAATTGTATATGATAAAAACAAAGTGTGCATATTTTAAAGTTTGATAAAACCGAAACTCCTTTCACGTGGCTTCGTTGTCTTAAAATACTTTTCTTGCCTTAATAATTTCAAAACTATAACAAACCTTTTATAAACGTATCCCTAAAGAAATTACAGTCGTATTAAACGGTTGCATCATATTATTAATGCTAATTTTATTAACCCTAATTTTAGCAGCAAATATGCGAATGCTTATCATTCACAATAATATTACTTACCTAGTTATCTGCGACATTAATTAAATATTTAAACTTATATTTTTTCTAAAATATACATGTTTTATTCAACTCTGGATAAAACTGGGTTTTGAGATTTAATTCTTTGCATATAAACCCAAAGATCAATTATATCATTTCGGAGACTCAGAATATAAAAAGATTGATTCAAATTCAACTTTTAATTTTCTATATTCAGGATTCTCCCTAAGCAAAAGCATATAAAATCGTCTCCTGATTGTAAATACAAACCCTCTGAATCAAAACTAGAGATAGAATACTCATATTTGTTTACTGTTTTCCCATATCTGATATTTTCTTTGATCTAGAACTATTATAGATTAGCGAGTAGTATCCTCTGAAAAACAAAAAAGTATAGAATTTAAGATGATTTTCATATTTTGTTGTTCCTTTTCCTAAACATAGCTCATGTAGTTCCTTTAAAGCGATGAAATATTAGCAGGAAACAAGCACATGATCTGAAGACATGTGATTTTTATAAAAGGTTACATATTGCCGAATCTAATCTTCTCTTATCTGGTGTTCAGAGTGGGTAAATTTATCTGGAAATTAAGAAATAAGATGGTCAAATAAGATAACTGATATTGCTCTCTGTGAAATGGTTGGGTTCTGTTTTAACTTTAAAACTAATTTGTCGTCTTCAATCACGAGTATTATAATCACCAGATTAGCATTATGATATAGTTATATATTACCCAGTTGGTTATAAGCTCTTATTAGATTAGCATTATAATGGTACAACTACTCTGAAGCACTTAACTGATGTTAAGCACATACTTACAGAACCCACACCTTCCAACTTCACCCCAACTCACTGCATGTGCATACAATCGACTCCATCACATGCTAGGGTCATTATACTAAGGAGGACATCATACAAATCCCAGGCCAAAAAGTATGATACCAAGCATACACACAAAGCTCCCACGCTCGGCCCACTGAAAATTTCAAGAAAAGTAGACAACTATATAATGTATTGTTTTTATGATTAAAAAAACTGATGTTTTTAAAGTCTGTCAGTTGCATTAATACTTGATATCCTTGATACCTTGAATATTAATTTAGATGATTATTTCTTTATTTATTTATTTTTAGTGAATTTAATTTGGCAGATATCATGTTTTTGCAATGAAAAGTCACAAAAGGTCATTATATAATAATAATTTGTGTTGCCATCTAGCGACCACAAATAAAACTTTTATTTATGGAAGAGAAAATAATACATTCTTATAAACTGAACTCACTTTTAAGTATTAGTTTTCCTTTTTATTATCTCCAAACAAAAATAAGTGTGGTAGAATAACAGAACAATATTACTGTTATATAAGTAGTGAAACATTCGATAACGGCAATTAGGTGCTAAAATAAGGCTGTAACTCAACTTTATCAGTTATTTGTAAGCATCATAGAGTAATAGATTGAATGCAGTACCATATTTTTTCTCGGCTCATCCCTATATACCAAACACTGCCATGCTTAATAATATAGCAGGCGTGACATATGTACCATAGCGATTATTAACTTATTGTTGCAACTATATTGATAATGTGTATCATTTGTTTATATATAGGGCCCCTGCCTTTTCGGACACGATGCTTTGACAAGATCACGGTTTTTTTACTACTGCATGATCAATTTCGGCCATGTTACACAAATGTAGAGGCTGTCTCCCACAACAGAATCCTTTAAACCGTAGTTTAAAAGATAACATCAAACTCAGTTTCGAGCATCGGGTTGGCAATCACAATGATGGCTAATGGTGAGTGTCGAATTATAGCCAACACTGCGTGACTGCAAATTTTATAGATACTGCAGATAGAGTAGCCATCCTTGAAGATGAATATAAGGAGTGGCAAGAATCATACAAATGATGGCATTGATAAGCTAAATTAAGGAAGACAAAATTTTGTAGTTATATATTTTGTTTAGAAAATATTTAGTTTCAGATAAAGTATGTAGCAGCGACGGCCCACCAGAGTTTAGTGTCGTCACAGTGGAAGATAATTCTAGAAGTGTCAGGACACAAAATCCATCAGAAATGGAGGGGGGGGTATATTAATATAATCAATTCGTAATCGTTAATGAACACGCTTTCGACCTTGTAGAGTGCACAGAATATCGTTTTAAGAGAACATTTGGCCAGCGGAGAGGGAATATAACAACTATAAGAAATATTAAAAATGTTTATTTGTATACATATGCTATTATATTATGACACATTGTCTTATATTTGCATTGAATATATATGTATGCATTTATTCAACTTGAAAAGTTCATATAGTAAATTAAATGTACGGCTTTACAGCTTTAAAACTATAAGTCGTGCATGTGTATGTATATACTATATATATACTAGCCAACATGTATGCATGTATAAAGCTCATGAGGTTACAAAATCCAGTCCAATCACCATTCCAGTATAGTTCCGTACTTTCTTCAATCCAGTATTTACAGACTCCCCATATAGCTACAGGGTATAAATATAGTAGCTATATATATATTTTACAACACTATCAAAGATAACATGGTGGCAATGATATCAGGAGCAATAGCCATCCAATCTGCATAAGGGCAATCCAAAGGTTGTCATTGTTTCCCAAGAGAGCATCATACACCAACTAAGTATTTCATTAAACTAAACTGTATTGCTATTATCCACATTTATATCCATAATGGACAAAAAAATCTAACGAAACAAGATTATAAAAAGTTGTTAATTTAAAAAAGGGGAATAGGGATTTTCAGAAAATACAGAAACAAGATAGGTAGCTTAAAGTGAAAATAGAATCGTCAAAAAGGTAAATAAACAAGCTTATGGTATAAGACATGGTGTTGACATTATTTCCTCAAGCTACAAATCCCTATTTTGACTCCATGTTTAAAAGCTGTAACATTTAGGAGAAAAGTACCCGTTTATGTGTAGTTTTACTCCTTAAATATAAACATACAAATACTTAATGGCAAATTCAAACGAAAATATCAAGCATTTCGTAACACAGTTTGTATTGGAATATTTAGCAATCTAACAGACTGGAGTTGTTCAAAGATGGGGTTTCTAAGAGAAGGGAAAATTAGTTAGTTTTCTTTTTTTCTGATTTGCAAAGACGAGTTTAATTTTAAAACTTTAGCCTCAATGATTGAAATTAAGCAGTTAGTTATGACGTTCAACTTTCAATACATTGAGATTTTCTTACCGAATAAGATGAAATTGGCTTGACACTTTGAATTTAATTTATTGGACACTTAAAAGAGAAGCAACAGATTCGTGTATTTCATGTCTTTTTTTATTTTCGTTTTTCTGGTATATGGCTCTCTTTATTTTCACTTCATTTGCTAAAAATTCCGACTAATCTCAGTTCTACACTCTGACATCGTCTTGCAAATTTGTCCAAATTAATTCTTCTTGCAAACATGATGAAAGAGCTTTCTAGGTAATCAATAAACTTGATGTGTTACACTTGTTACTCTGTCCTCTCGAGAAAACCTGCTGACTTCAGCCTTCAAAAGCTTGGCTAATTGGAACAGCCTTCTGAATCTGAATGTTTGAAATCTTTAAGGGTATTAGCAAAGGAACGCTATGGAATCTTAAGCTTTTGCAAATATTGTAAGACACAAACTGTATAGAGTCGGCACAAAAGCAGAAAAGTAGAGTTTTCGCTTACTCCGAAGATATTTTTTTTGGTAGGTTTCTGTTAAACATAAAGCTACACAATGGACTATCTGTGATCTGCCTATTGCGGGTATAAAAACCCGATTTTCAGCATCGTAAACCTGCAGATATACCTCTGAGCCACTGGGAGACACTTCGGAAAAGAGGAAACTTTGTTTAAAATATTTAGTTTCTGAGAGGCAAATAGTTATATGAACAACCTGTTTCGTAACTTGGTAAAAGACATATGTTATATTACACTTAAGATCACTTTGTTCTTCGTTGCAAATACAAATTATGTGCATAATCAATCTCACACGATGCAACTTGAACTCCCTATCTAAACAGGTTTCTCAGTGAAATTAGTTTGAGTTTCGCTTAAATGTAGTCTCCTCTTTAATGTACACTTCTGTGATATCGTACGTTGTCCTATGACAAAGCAGGATTTCTTATTGATTAAATGTATAACGAAACACGGTCTTCGTCATCTGTAATAAAAAGTTGAGAATTCATGTTTTACTCGACATTTGAATTTAAATAAAATTGTTTACTGTTGAAAATTGTCCTGTTGATAATCGCTTTGTCATTTCACGTGTCAAGTCGCACTTCGAAAATAGATACAAACACGTACAGCTGTGCATGTGCACTTTAATCTTTTATTTAACACAGACGAATGTCTATTCATTGGATCTGATTGCTCTACTTATATATTCGAACAAATTTATATCAAGCTTATCCCGGAATATTTGAGTAAGTGATACCCTAAATATTAAAGCTACATTTTCAGTGTAAAGCCCACTAAGAAGATTGTTAGTGTTAGTGTTAGTGTTATTCAATACATTCCACATGGTGGTGAAGTCAAACTACAGGAGAAAAACACATGTAAAACTTGTTGGTTTCTTTTTATCTTAATAAACAAATAAATGTCTGGAAACAGAACAAAATAATTAAGTTAAAAGTATCATGACACTACGCAACAGAAAAAGACTGGTAACTGATAATTTGTTTACAAAACAAAACATTATTACATTTAAAATCAGCAGTAGAGAGGATTCTGTTCGAGATTTTTTATATGTCAAACAATATTAGATTAATGGCCAACAATAGTGTAGGGTATAGTCGGAATTAAATGGCCATAAATATTCCTAAATTACTTATTAGCATTGCAATGATGTTGGATCTTAACACTAAATAACAATGATTAATATGGCCATCAATAGAATGCCCCTCATCAAAGTAGCTTGATATTTAACACTGTTACGATGATAGTCAGTAATAGAACAAAATCTAATTCAAGCTTTATCACATAAACAGTATTCGTTTGATGGCCACCAATAGAGTAGGGTGTAATCGAAGTTTTTTTGACATTAAACATTAATACATCGATGGTTATCAATAAAGTATGATCTGATGAAAATCTCCAAACACTGGACAGTGTATAAATATTCTTACCAAGTCAAAAATAAGATGTACACTTTTTATTTATATAATCTTTCATAAAACGAATAAAATATATCAAACTTCAAACGATAATTCGGTTTGTTTTAAATTTTAGATTTATCTTTCTTTATCTAATAATGTTACTAGTGTGTATTTTCTAAAAGAATCGTGGTCAGTTTTTCTGGGTTTGATTAATTATTCGAATAAAGATATCAGCAGTTACATCATTTTTAATACCATATTTAGTAACATTATGACATGAAACCAAACAAACGCTTCATGTTTACGTACAGTTGGTTTACCTTTAAATGATAGAATAAGTTTAAAACTCATGGATGAAATTAAATACTCGTACATATTCTACTTGGATTTTAATTATTTTAATAAGCCCTCATAAAACACGTGCATTTTTATGAAATAACCCTATGTGCACGTGTGGAAGTCAAACTGCGCATGCCACGACCTTTTACATTGTTTATTCAACATGGTATTATGTGTTTGATGTCAATTATCAACTAGTCATTTTATCCTACATTACTGATTAAGTAACGGTTCGTAATATATTAGGTCGTCAAGAAATTAATGTCGCTTTTTTTTAGATGAAAAACCCGAACAACTTATATATATATATCAAAACAAAACATTTATTAAATGAAATAGTTTCCAACCTTATCGATGATGCTTTTCCATCTGACAATCAGGTTGTTAATGCTCTGATTAAATAAATCACTTGGCTTTGAGACAAAAAACATGTCGATATCCTCATTAACACCTTCTACATTTGCATACGTTTTCCCATTAAGATGGTCTTGCAGCGAACGAAAAAGATGGTAATCTGATGGTGCCATATCTGGAGAATATGGTTGGCGGGGGAAACGAGTGAAGAGCGTTTATGATGAAGGGCTTGATTTAAACTTTCCAGTTGCTGACTATAGATCTCTGTATTGACAGTTCGCTGTGGATTGAGGAGTTCAAAATGAATTACTCCTTTGATGTCCAACCAAATGCAAAGCATCACTTTCTGCGGATGGAATTCAGAGATTTTGGTGTGGAAAGTGGTTTTTGTCTAGAACTGAGCCATTGTTTTTGGCGTTTAATATTCGCATAGAGGATCCATTTTTCATCGCCGGTGACAATTCTGTCCAAAAATGGTTCACGCGCATTACGCGCCAGAAAAGACGAAGCAACGTTCACACGTTGGAAACGATTATCATCGGACAGATCGTGAGGCACCCAAACACCTTTATGGAGTTTCTCATATTCCTTAGATGTTTACGTATTGTTTCATGAGAGACAACAAAGAAGTTTATGGAAATGCTTTGAACGTTCGTAAGTGTCAACGATGGCTCAGCAAATTTCGTACAGGTGACTTTAGCCTTAAAAACTGTGATGGCAGGAGCCAACATGTTGGAATTGATATTGATGCTCTGAAGACGCTTGTTGAGTCTAATCCAAGGCAACACACTCGTGAAATTGCCCTGAAGTTGCGCCTTTATAGTGATGGCACACGACGAGACACACATTCGGCATGTAATGCTGTTTGAATACAAGAAGGGAAACAACTCCTCTGTAGCCACAAAGAATATGTATAATAGTTAAATGAACCACCTAAACGTCAAGTTAGAGTAGCCTGTATATAATGTGTAAAGTTTAGTATACTCTATTTTGATGTACGTTTTTGGGGGGTGGTTCATGAAAATGTTCCAACACGCGACATTAATTTCTTGACGACCTAATAGAAGAATAAGTACCAGTTACAGTATACAGTACTGTAGATATGCATTTTAGAGGTTATGCAACATGCAAACTGTATTCTTCACACGAACATCACCTTACACTCTTTCTTGCCAGAGTCTGAATCAGACGGACGCCGTCAGATCATAAACACATCTTTGCGCTGATATTTTATGCATAACATACATTTTAGTTAAAGCTTGCCACAATTCGGAATTGCAGTCAACATTCCTTCTCTGATATAAATTATATAATGTTACATAATAAAATATTTCTACAGACTATTTGTAGTTAAGCACAAAGCTTCATAATGGGCTATCTGTGCTGTACACACTATCGGTATCAAAACCTAGTTTCTAGCAATATAAACCTTCAGGCTTAACCTCTTAAATACCAGTAATAATAATTGAAGTCAATAACATAAACGCCAACGTACAGGAACACCAAAAAAGTGGGCAACATAATTTTTTACTACCAAGTGACAGATTGTTTACAGATATCAATACGCCAGTTCCGTCCAATATCAAGAAGTTCCTTACTTACTTAAGCTTTACATATTCAGTACCACAAAATTGATTCAATAAGGAGAGAAGGGCAAGAAATTAAACTCAAAACCTTTTCATTAAATATATTTAATTACTCACTGAATTTTAATTAATAAAATCTTTGATATTTCGTAAATTTATTTTACGCCTCAAAAAACATTAAGCACTGTCCTACAAAATGTATTCAATTTGAGGCGTCTCGAAATAATTTTTTCCCTTTCGTTTTCAGACCCTCTATCCAACATTGCAGCCACCTAATTTTCTAACCCTAGTTTTATATTAAAAAAAAACTAGAAACTTTTCAAATTTACCGTTATAAGAAATATAAGAACAAATAAGTGAGATAGAAACGTAGTTTATTTAAGCTTTGCAAGAGTTTTATTTTACTCAGAAAATAGTTAGAGGAATAAATTAGATAACCTATTATTTAATTTTCATATCTTTGTCGCCTATACGTTAACTATGTGTTTCCTTTTTAAAGAAATTAGGTAACACCTAATTAGAAAATTAAGCAATTTCTGAGAGACCAATATGGCAATAACGCGACCTGGATCACATTAACGCAATCTAATAGGTGCCTTTTTTTATGAGAGTAACACAAGCTGCTTTTCAGAAAAATGAAACAGACGGAAGATGAGAAGTGGCTATCACAAATACAGTACGAGTTATTTAAACTGAATACCCTCAGTTCTACATACACAGTTTGTCTCACTTGAAATCCATAATGAAAACGATCATTATGACGTAGGTTATCGTGACACCAATTTCTATTTCTGTTTATTTTGTTGTTGTTTTTCAAAGGAACTCTTCTTTTAGAACAACAACTTTCTCAGCTGGACTAGTCTACTTAGTATTCATGCCTGTGCTAAGCCAATCTTAGTGAGTTTGTTACACCTTGTTTAGACCCATAACAAGGTTACTCTTGTCTAACTTCCCACAGCTGGTCCCAAACAGCTGGAAACTGCCTAGGACGCAGTAGTTTATATGGAGAAGTTTGTGGTGTTCAGAGCAAAAGGGTCTGAGCGCACGTGCGGATGAAATCTTTATATATTTTTTTATTTCGTTCGTATGTTAAGTGGTAACTCTGCATGAATTTCAGATTAAATGAACATCAATATATGCATAATGTAATGGTTATTAACGTCAACTGGCGGAATAAGTGTCCGCTTATGCTGTCCTAGTTTTTATCCAGGCCTTAGAGTCCACAAACAAATTATTGTATTTGATACCACAGCGCACGATATATACAAAACAAAATCTCACCTCGTTCTGCTGAGTTACTATGGCGTCATAATCAATTCCTCCACAGATAATGAAACTCCTTTGAACGTTATTACCTTACTTTTTTTCCGCATTCTAGCCCAACGGACCTGGGCAGGACGTAGACTTTAGTGTTAATTCCATCCCAGCTTAATCTCTCTCTCTCTCTCGGCCAGAGTGACGAACCATTAAAAGAGATTGGAAAAGACTAAATTAGGCTTATGTCTGGACCAGAAAAGACAACATCATTCTACACTAATGGAAGTGGCTGATGCAGCATTCAAAGGGATTTGTTTTGTTTTTCTTTACGTTATATATGATAACTTCAACGATACCTTTCGATAAAAAACATGAATAGCCGTAAACCTGTCACCAAAGATGATGAAAGGTAAGGTTCTGATATAAAATATATTTGTTAATAAAAACAAATTACAACCTCTGAAATACTCTTGGAAATATTAACATTTTTATTGTTATTGTTTTTCACATTTGGTTTAATGGAAGGTAAAGTTGGAATAGCATGAACACTAGTTTTATTATCCATGATTTGTTGAAACGCTCTATCCTAATGTAGTCATGCGTGTGTTGCGTCCTGGTAATCCAGTGCAAGAATTTTATCTCGCATAACTGTTAACAATTCATTCTCTTAATAATAACTAGACTTCATTCAATTTACCTTGCTTTACTGTATACATTGCTGCAAGGTTTAAAACACTTGAAGTAACCACAAAGTCTGATGTACAGCTTTCTTCCATATCACCCCGTGATCCATACCAAATGGTATATTTGGAGTCACTGTCTTTCAAGTACACTCAGATTCTATCTATAGTTGCAACAAACTTGCATCCCTCTAGTGAAATGTTTTTTTATTATTATCATAACAGTTTTCTTTACGTCTAACTGTTTCGCTATATGAATATCATTCTTCGGATAAGGCTGTAAAATATATTCTTATATCCATAACTTCAACCTTCATAGCACTACACTGTCGAATGTTCAGGAATTCGTTGTGAATCAAATATATATCATGAGGACCGTTGCGCCATGGCTCACATCTGCAGTGATATGCATTAACACGTGCAAATGTTTATTATAAGTGGAATTAATTTGCCTTGATTAATGTGTAAAATTTCTTATAAGTGGGATTAATCTGCCTTGATTAATATGTAAAATTTCTTGTAAGTGGGATTAATCTGCCTTGATTAACGTGTAAAATTTCTTGTAAGTAGGATTAATCTGCCTTAATGAACATATAAAATCTGAGAATATCATACATTTACTGTATTATTGGGACTATTACTATTACACTTCTTTAGGGAATACTTTGTTTTAATCACTAAAGAAGGAAAACCTTATTTTTAATCAATCAGAGGAACTTGGTTATTTAATAAAGATCGTTCTTATCAAATACTAAAAATCTATTTTGCCGGAAGGTATGGTGTGTGGGTGGATTATGTTGTTTATATAATAGTAAATGTTTTATATTTTGAAATCAGAGCTGTTTAGTAGAAATTAAGTTTCAAACCTTCTATATTTTCTAGCTTCACACATTCTTTCGTCATGACAAACTTCACAGAAACTTCTATAGAGGAGAAGTCAATTTCTCCTTGAAGTTGTTCATCAAGACATTACAAGCGAGCATGTAGAAATAGAATGTCTTACAACGTTTACTTTATAGTTAATTAAGGTTTATGATATTTTAAATTTAATAAATATTCACAAAAAATATTTATGTACTACTGTATTGACATTTATACAAATTAAACACCCTCGGCAGATTTTTCAGAATATTCATTTGTTTCTTTGTACATTGGATTTCTCGCAAAATTACTAGAGAAATATTTGCCCTATCCGTAATTTTGAAGTGATAGACTACAGGAAAAGCAGCTTTTAAACACCACCCATCGTCAACTCTTGAGCTGCTCTTCTTAAACCGAATAATGGGAGTTGCCCGTCACTCCTATAACACACCCACGTTAGTAAAGTACGGAGCGCATTTTTTTCTTAACGTTAACGGAAACTTATCTCCACAATCCGGCCCGCTAACCACTAGGATGTGCTCAGCCTGAATATTCATTTCATAAAACTGAAGGTTTATACATATATATATATATATATATAAACTTGTATTTTCTTATGCAGAAAGCATGAAAGTTCAACTCAGTTACAATATTAACTTTTTTTTTTTCTATGAGCTGAAAAGGAAAGTTTTAGGGAGTTGTTAATTCGAAAAGATTATTCAATAAAGTTTCATATTGTGTAAATAGGAAACGTTGGTTTGATTATTTATCATAATTTTAAATATTACACATGTGTCGGTAATTCATATTTATGAAATATACTGTTCTCAGGATTGTAACGCTACCTTTCAGTAATACATCACAGCTACTTCTCTCATTCCTTCAACAATTTTATAATTAACGAAGCCCCCAGTGGCACAGCGGTATGTATGCTGACTTACAACGCTAGAAACCGGGTTTCGATAGCCGTGGTGGGCAGAGCACAGATAGCCCATTGTGTAGCTTTGTGCATAATTAAAAACAAACAAACAATTAACGAAACATAAAGTTCTCAGAATCGTAACTCTCTTTTTCAACAATACATTACAGCTACTTCTCTTATTCCTTCAACGATCTTATAACCAATGAAACGTACTGTTCTCAGGAATATAATACTCCCCTTCATTAATACATCCTTCACCGAGTTTATAATTAATGAATAACACTGTTCTCAGGATTGTTGTAATTTCCTTCAATAACACATTACAGTTACTCCTCTTGTTCTTTTAATAAGTTTATAATCAACCAAATTATAAGTAGAGCATGTGACAGACAAACACGAATTATTCTGAGACGCGTTTATTTGTTTACTTTTTTTGATGATCATCGTGTCGCATCAACTTAGACCATTGACTAAACAACAACATCAAAATTAGTCAGACCTTATATGTATGGTGTTATATTTGTATTTTCCTCACTACAGGGAAATTATATTATTATAGAATTTGAAGAATGCGTATCATTGATGCTACTGATTTTTTTTAAATATTCAGTAAATAAATATGGATCCAAATCTATCATTCAAGTCACCACTGAGTTATACCAGTTTTAGGGAATTCTACCCTTCATGCATTTGGCTTTATTTTGTGTTACGAGGTACTTTGCATTTAGGTTTGTCTGACTTTTTAAGCGTTTTTAATAAGCATTACACAATTGTGGTGTTAATGCCATGATAAATGACTAGATGAGAAAATATAACTTTATACCATGAGTTTTCTGTGTATATTGTCGTACGTGATTCATAATATATGATGGTACAAGTAGAATTTTACGAATTCATGAGAGCAAGAAAAATATATTACCTCGTTTTCGGACAGTTGTAATTTCTTGAAAATCAGCTAATTTGATATAGTTTACATTTTGTATTACCCAAAACCTCTTTTGAAATTATTTGTAAGAGAACATACTTGAAATTAAAGCCGACATGAGTCTCTTATGTTAAAGATTACTTGCTGTCATAGCCAATTAGAAATTATTACTAGATATTCTTTCTATTTAATTTATTTTTAATAACTCAAAACCTGCACTGAAATATACAAACCCTTATTGTTAAACATTAGTTATTCTAGATATACAATTAAATCTAAAATTTAATGTTTATTATGTATTAGCCGTAAAGAAGAAATTATTTTACAGTATTTATATTTTGTTCTTTTCAGAAATGTTTGTTTCCTTCATGCAATAGGCATTAAGAAACTACGCGGATTTTAATGGTCTCACTAGAAAAGAGTTTTTTTTTTAATTAACAATTTTAAGATTTGTTTTTTCTTTATTAGTTTTCCTTCGAGGGTTGTTTCGTTTCTACAGCGGATGTTATAACAGCTGACAATTACACAGGCCTGCGATGGTTTTATTGTCTTGACATTTTTACATTTCCTACAGTAATTCCTGTATGCTGAATCTGAAAATGATATCCATTTTTACTCCATCACGTACAGAATTTTTACAAAACGTCATAACGAAATACATACAAGAAAGACCACAACACGCAGTTTTGAAACAAAAAAAAAAGACATAGATTTCACAAAAAAATCCGGATGAATGAGG